>NC_133223.1:17794112-18094362 GCF_040436345.1 Pagrus major
CAACGCAGAGATCCCTCTGCAGCTCGTCACCACGGTAGCGGCCAGCGAAGTCATGGAGTGATTTACACTCCACTTATGAACTTCTACAACCTCTCTCATACTGTATAATCCTACCTGCATTTTTATTCCAAGTTTTGAAGAAAAGCTGAAATTATAAATATATATATATTTTAACACAGAAATAGTCAGTCCATGTCCGTGCTCAGTTTTTACTGAGGAGAAACTAGTAGTGGAGACTAAAACAAGATAAAGATGGAAAAAGACATTGCAGTAAACACACAAGGAAATGCCTTATTTTGTACAATATTATGTCATTGGAAAAGTAGGATGCCATTTTGCTTTGAATCTACTTATTTTTTCTATGTGTTTTTCACACAACAATATTGGTAAGTTGAGCAATTTTCTCCTTGCCTTTTTCTTTTGATGGTATATTCTTATGACGTCCTTGGTTAGCAAGGTTTGTTCCATATTCCTTTAAGCAGAGACTAAATCTCACAACAGAGCTAATTTTATCCAGCTGAAGTAATGTTATTGCTTACGTCCATGCAAATTTATTCATGTTTTGTGTTTGTGTCTTTTAATTATTATGCATTTTTTTTCAGTGCAGTCGGTCTACTTGCAAATTAGGAAGTCCTCCTTCCTCCATTTTCTTTAAAAACTTTGCTCACACCTACTACATTTTGCAGGTGAAAATCAAAACAATCAAAATTTTTGTATTGTAAATCCTCTTGAACATGTACTGTTGATATGATACACATTATTTGCTTATTAAATATTTTGACTGAACAGCTATTTATATTGGGCTTTACACAGAAAATGCATTTGTGATATTAGAAGTCCAAAATATTTCAAATGGCTTCATTATATGTAATTAAAGTGTGTGTTTTTTTTAAAAGTCTTTTTTGGAGGACTTCAAAACAAACAAACATGCATTGTGATATGAAGAGAAGAAAAAGCCATTTTTTGGAGGTAATTGCCAAATTTGACTACAAACTCAGGGTGACTTGTGACTGTGTGATATAGGTAGAGTAAAATCACCCCTGTAGCTTCTCGGGCCATGGTGGGGTGTTGTGAAGAAATGTTGTTTGATGGACCAAAAGCTGAGGTGAATTAAGCTGTCACCATGTTACCTATGCTTGTTGAATCCTACCGTGTCAGTTTTTTTTTTTTAATACAATAAGGACAACCCCCCTTCATGTTATAGAAACAGTTTGGCTGAATTCCTCACGCAGTTGAAAAATCAGTGCATTACTGAAAGCGGTACTCTTTTTTAACAGCACTGTTCTCATCACGTTGTTGTTAATCCTTTTGTATAAAAATGTTTTGTATACTTCCCAACAGACTGTCCTTTATATTCATTGTCAGTAAATGTACAATGTTTCTGTCTTTGTGTGTCGATACCTTTTCTTTTACTGTATGTCGCATTTCCCTGTTTCATGTTATAATGTGTTTTATATTTTATCTGAATTGAATTGATAAATACACACATACACACTGAACAGTGAATTATGGTGGCATATTTGATTTGATTATGCTTTAACCTCTGAGTCAGATACCAAGATGCTGTTGAAACATTCAAAGAACATCTTAATATTATGTACTAAACACACAAAGGTTTATTCTCACTCAGAAATCTTCTGTATAAATATGTCAATATAACATCAATATAAACCTTTCTGTTACACTTGAATTACCTTTCATTTTGCTTTATTTTATTTGATTGTTTTAAAGGGGCACTATGTAGTTTTGGAAAAGAAATTCCTAAACTGAGAAAGGTAATATTCACAATATTAGTAAGGTAGTAATACACACTATATTATTTATTATTTCCGTAACTTAGTAAATAAGCCTTCCTCAAAGGAACACTAAAGCTAAAAAGGTGGCAGGTGCAAATATAAACACAGTTAAACAGTATTATGTTGTCCCTTAAGGTCAGTTTGTTTATTCATGAAAATAAAGGAAGTTTATTTAATTTGTTAAAGCATGAAAAATCAGTCCATTCAGATTTTCTCTTCTGATTAAAATTTCTCCCCAAAAACTACATAGCGCACCGCTAATGTATCAACATCTGCTTGCAGAGGGCAGCGTGATATTTCATACTAAACTCAAGTTTGAATTTCTCCTTACACTTGAAACCTTTTGTTTTGTGTCTTTTCAAAGACTTGACATCCAGCCAGGAGGTTCATTCTCCCCCCTTCATGCTCACACTCTGGGTTAGTAGTCCAGTAGATGTCACTACAGCCAAGGGAGCAGGACAAGAGGTATGTTTGACCCCTTGACCTTCCCCATGTAGCGGCGCTAACATGAAGGCAGAGGCCAACGGGAGGTGTGGACCCTCAATTAACCACAAGTTAATGTCACACAGAAATGTCAGGAACATATTCGGCTGCTGTCTCATGACTTTGAACAAACCTGACTTCTGACTTCATGACCTGGATTCATGTATTTTTTAGCAAATTATCCAAAAAGCCTTTTAAAAAAGCTGGTCTATCCAGTTTCAGACTATAAAATGTGCACACAGTTTCCTGTGACTATCATTTACCAGAAATAATAATAATTTCTTAATATTTTGACATACCAACCTGATATTAGCAGCCCACACATGCTGCATCACCCTGTACTTCTCACACTAAATGGGACATTTTACTAATTAGGTACTGTTGCTATTTTTTCTTTAATCTCAGGCTCAGGACAGCGGCATAAGGGAGTTAAAAATGTATTATAGCCTACCTGGTTTTAGTGCCTGTGAACATAATTAAAATGGTAGTCTATGAAAAGCTTTATCTGGTAAATCAGAGAAGAGCACATGCTTTTTGAGTCTTAGTCAATTTGCTGAAAACGAGTCAGAAAGATGTGGTCGGTAACGTTAAAAAGGGACTCGTCCGTTTTGTCGTTCCTTTCATTTGCATAATTTAATGAATCCAATTCATTGTAATGCAATACCAAGTGCACCAGGAACATAGAATGACAGTTTGAGTTAATGAAATGTGTTAACGGTATCATCATTTACTTGTATGTTAATTAGTCCAATTAATTTCCCCTGCTCGGTAATCTGAATATTGTAATAATCTTTGCTCCCCTGCAGGAATGAAATCTATGATACACAGACCTCTGGGACAATCTGAGGAGAGAATCATGGATTTTCCAGTTGTGGCACATCTGAAATATTTTTTTTTTAGGTCTGATATTCTGGAATATTTTTCCGTTTTGTGGGGGATTTATGCTCGTATGTATGTATGGACCATACTTATGTATGGTCTGCGATCAGCTTTTACGATGCAAATCACATTGATAGAAATATATTGAGGAACAGGGAGTGTCCGGTGACAGAGCTCGGATAACTTTGTCTTGCTTGACAAAGTGCCATTGCCTTGTAACAGGAAGAGGTGCGGCTCTCCCGGCCACTGCAGATAAAAGCTGCCATCAGTGGGGACGATCTTTCCCGGCAGGTTAAAGGAAAGAAAAGAGATCACGGGGCAGTTAAGCGTGACACTGTCCACACACTTGTCATTTGAGCTGACCACCTGGATTGGGGGCCAACTTTGTCAACAAACTGTTCCAGCTCTTCTGTTATTGTACTTAAACCATGGTATCACAGTTTGTGAAATTGTCTCGAAATATTATTTACAGGATGTGTGTACATAGGGATGAATTTAAGATTGTTTTCGTGACTCTCAGCACAACTATCTTTTGTGCCTGCAGCACGTTTCTTTGGCTGAATGCATCACAACATTTATGAACCACGCTGGAGTCGCAGAAAGGTGGTCGTGTTGGACTGTCACACCAGAATTCAGGGTTCGTATCAAGTCTGTGGTTCGGTTTAGGGAAAGACATTTTCAGTTCCTGAAACTCACGAAATTTAATCTATAGGATTCACTTTAAAGGTGCACTGTGTAGTTGTGGAGAAAAAGTTCAAACTCAGAATTTTAATATTTACTTATTATTATTGTACTAATTAATATTGTTTATTTGTAAACAAAGTATAACAGTATCAAATTGTGTTGTCCTTTAAGGTCATTTTGTTTATTCAGTTTATTCAGTCATGAAAATGAAGAGTTTGTTTATTTAGTTTGTTTAGGCATAAAAAATCAGTCAATGAAGATCTTTCTCCTCTGATTAAAATGTCTTCCCCAAACTACATAGTGCACCTTTAAAGCAACATTATGTAACTTTTTGACCATAAAATAACAGCTTCAAAATCATGTTGATGGTACAGTGTCTTGTAATAGGGTGAATGGTGTCTCTGTCTCAGCCACTCCGCCCCCCTATCACTTGTTTCTGCACTATGTAACTTCAGTGAGAGGGTAGGATCACAGCGTTGCATACATGTTTACTTCAACATACACGTTTTCAACACATAACATTGTGATGATGTAATGAGTTTTGTTTGTAGTTATTACCTACATTACGTATGACAGCACTGGGATTTGTATTTACAACAGTGGTGTTGCACTCAGTAACTGTGGGGGGCTCCAAATTGCAAAAAATGCCAATTTCTACATAATGTTGCTTTAAAGGAATGAGAACAGAAGGGGGTTTTATGTGATAAACACTTTATAATAATTTCACAAAATATTACCTCCTGACAGACATGAAACTTGATATAAACTTGAAATATATATATGTTTTCTAATAACTCTAGAATTCAATACTGTATATAGGCAAAGGTACATGGCTATAATTTTTATAGCATGGTATCTTGAAACCTATATATCACTGCAAGCCTCACATGGACACAAATTTCCATTTTAAACTTGTGCTGAGTAATTGGTGCCCATTAAATTTTGTCACTTTCCCCATGATACTGAGTTAATATATGGGCACCTCAGAGTTTTCAACATTTTCTGGCCAGTTAAAGGTAAAATATCTAACATTTCTGCGTTTAAATGTCTCAAAACGACTAAACCTTCGTTATGTATTTTGTTGAGTTGTGTACTGACATTATCCCAAATGTTCCCAACAATGTTCAAACCCATAATTTTGTTCAAGGTAACAGTGTGTTTCATTTGATCGCCTGTCTATATAACTTTCGGGAGAGTTAGAGAGTGTGGAAGGAAGTGGGCGAACAGGTTAAAGGTAACGTAAATTAAAATTTAAAACATAACCTAATAATTTGTTCCTGAGTCACATCAGATAGATCTTCATCAACAATGGTGGTTGTTCAACAATAAAAACAATGCCCATTATCCCACGCTGCTTAAGATCTTTTGTTATGATAAAGAGATGACTAATGACAGAAATTACATATTGTGTATTTAATCTGAAAAGGTTGCTTTAAATTAAAGGATGCAAAGGAAGCCTCTTGTGGCTTTGATTATTGAGGCAAACATGTATTTTCTGCACACACTCAGTTCCTCATTGTTACTGATGTAGTTTGAAAATTATGTGAAGAAAATTTTGCATGAGAGGACAATTTTGGAGAGTTAAAGGAAAAGCTTTTTCAATAATCAACATTGTGTTCTTGTGACAGACAGGTATGGTTTCAACCGGTGCTTACACCACAAGTTGTTTGTCTGTTTTTATCGCGGCAAATAGCTTTTGGTTCTTCTCAGCTCAGTTTGAATAGCTGTGTAATTGTACGCGGTGCTCAACTTCTCTTCCGATTCATGTGCAAAATGCATAAATACAATAACCATGCAGAGGGAGAGAAACACTGTAATCATGCAATAATGTTTCCAACTGTATGTGTGATAGAATTCAAAACGCTATTGGGATTATGGTTCTTAACTGTTGGGAGGTAATGTGAACTGTTGGCAGAAATGACTTATTTCATTATAGCGTCCCAAATATACAAAATGCTTCAGCGAGAGGGCTGCTTCTTCTCCATCTCTGCCCAATTTGAACTGTTTTCACCGATTTGTTGAAGGCGAGGCCTGCAATTTGGCAAAGTGACTATTATTTGCTTTTCTCAAGGAATCAACAACTTGAAAAGTACAGTGAAATGAATTGTTGGGGTTGTGCAGCTGCATGTATTTACAATCCTCTGTGAAGCATCTCGCAGAATTTAAAGACTTTATTTAATTTCCTCTTAGATATGAACTCTTCATAAGTGAAAAGCACTCACCATCCTGCTTTAATATTTTGTTTACAGCACGCTACTAATGCTGTTTTTCTCACACGAGCCATTAGGACATTTGAAACAACATACAAAAGTGTCCCGTGTTTCTACATTCCTGACACATTCGTGCCCTTGATCAACTGCAGAAGGCAGACAATAGCTGCAGATCATTTTCCCCGGGCAGGGAAACGCAGCATGGATCAACTCAATAACCTGATATTCCCTGTCTACTGAATGTGGCCAATTTAGCAGAAGGTCAGCGCCTTTTTTTTTTTTACTCCAGAGACAATTTGGTGACCTCCCTCCGGAGCCCCAGCAGGACCAGCAGAGACAAACAGAATGGTTGAGCTTGAAAGTGCTGGTGTTGACATTGCGTTTAGATGTGGGCTTCTCAAGGTGAACAGATACCTGGTGTGGAACAGGGGGGCTATTATGCAAACCTGAGAGCAACGGCTTCAGTTTTTCATGCATTTTTGGCAATTATTTACGGTGTCAGGGTGGATGTTTGAATCTAAAGATGTGCACTGGGTAGAAAAGTATGGTGTGTGCGAGTATCGGTGTGGCTGCAAATCATCTTCCATCATCCTTTTACATGCAGAGATGCTTCAAATTAAACACTCTTGTTTCAGGGAAATTATGGTCTGACTCCATGTTCCATTTCAGGAGATTCAGATTTGATCATTCTTTGCCATTTTTATTGTAAAATGTCTCTCTCCTGCTGTATGTATGTTTTTTTTTTCCAGCTTAACTGTGAAAATTGAATCTGAATTGAATATGACACCTCCATCAAATTTGGCACATTATGTTGTTCTTTGTGCTCGTGCTCAGTGTGCGTCTGTTTTTAGCAAAGAGACAATTGCATAAGATGATGATGGGATCTATGAGAAGATTAGGTGGGATAATTTTTTTAGCCATTCCTCACAGCAGTCGCATAGTTTGTACGAAATAACTCTGTCTTTATTCTGCACCTCAAGGTCAAACGTGATGACGGCTTCAACTTCCTCGGACTCGAGGAAAAAACTGCGAGTGTGCGCTCAATATTGTCTTTTGTTGACAAGAGCCGGCCTTCGGTGTTATTCAGCCCATTGAAAAACGATTTCAGATAAGAAAGGAGACGTTTTGTATCTGAAAATGTACATTAAATGGTGTCAACAACATCCCGGAGGTCAGAGTGGAGTCCCCATGGAGACTGAATCTGGCTGCTGCGCTCAGAGACTCGACACCCCCCTGAGTGGCGGCTCCGTGATGGCTCTCAGTTTCTCTCGTCATGTCCCTGGCAGCTTTGACACAGGTAATATGCATGCAGGCTGACAGTGCCTGGGATGTGCGGCAGAGACAATGATGTACATATCATTTTCCTCCCTGACTGATTGAAGACTGTAATCTGTGCTGGACTTTCTCTCTGATTACACACGTCTCAGGGAGCAAAACAAGGACTCTGAGCTGCCACTGGGCACTGGACTCATCCAGGGCTTTCAGCCTTCAAGAGGACTGAAGTCCGCCTTTAAGGTGAGCTCAATTTTCGTCCCATTTACACTATTGTTACAAGTGTCGGATAGAATGCATCTGGTAGATAGTGGTCAAACAGTGCCTGTCTGAAGATGACACGGGAACAGAGATGTATCTGGCACCCAAGGTCATCCTATTCCCATCTGCGGCAATGTCACAAATGTTTAGAGCAGCTCCTGTAAAGGCACTCACAAAGAGAGAAACAATATCATGAATTTTACATTGTGAGCAAAATGCAAAGTGTCTCCTGCAGCTCAACAGGCCGACACTAAACCTGTCCAACAAGACCAACCATGAACCGCAGACAGAATATGTTGCTCTGCTATAATACTCTATTGTTCTCTCCGTACAAAGGTGTTTAACAATGAAGCAAATTTCATGCATAAAATGTCATGATTGCAAACAGCGCACTCAACCTGCCTGTGTAACCTTGTGAGGAACACTTGTGTCTTTATGTAAAAACCTAAGAGATTTCTCTGTTGACAATAGGTCAATCCGTTACAGAAGTTACCTAGCACATTACAAGGTTGGTCTCGGGGGAGAAGTAATGGGTTCTGGGCAATTGACCAACCTGCCATGCTTTACTGCACCTGCACTGAGTTAGAGCTGTCATCATTACCACTTCCTCTAACGTTCCCCCACAGCAACCCAGACACTCCCACTTAGAGCGATATTTCACTTTGGTGGAACATTTTCACTTTTTTTTTTTTTTTTATCACACGTCCCTCTGTAGACGAGTGGAGGCAGTCTGGCTTTAAGATTTGAAGCAGTCAGGTAACCTCCAACGGGCCTTTGGGGTGCACACTAAAACATAATGTTTCCAAAATAGCTCCCAATCGCCGGTGATGATTCTGACTTAAACTTTTCAGATCGAGAACCATACCTGCCAGAAAGAAAAAAAATCTTGAAGATAAAAGGTTGTAAAAGGTGTCTACCCACAATCTCTCTGTGTCAAAGTATGAAGAATATGAGGTTAGTCATTTGAATGGCATTTATCCTCTATTTTAGTCGAGTTATTCAAAATGATTGCAAGGTTGTACAGTCTGAAAATAATCATCAGGCCGTTCTGTGAAGCTGTTTGAATGGTTCATTAAAGTGAATCAGAAAAAGAACAAGCTTCGACATTAATTAGTTCATCGAGACCTGCTGATAGGAGGCACCTTCAACTTCATTTTCTATTTTCTTTCTTTTCCACGAGTGTAGCTACATTACATACAGGTCAGGAGGTCACGGACGTCACACACACACACACAGCTCTCTGATTACAAATCCATCTGAAATCTCCTCTGGTGAACATTTTCAACAAATATTTGAAATGTTATTAAAAATATGAATCATTCTCAGAGGTGGAAGAAGTACTTGTTAGCAGACTTCATTTTTTAAACATTCTGTTGCTCTCTGTTAGCATAGCGGAGAGAGGCACTTGAAAACATGCATAAAGTCACATCCTTTGGACTGTCGCAGAAAATCCAACCCAAGTTCTTCAAAAATCCACAGTCCAGCAGCATTAAACAACTTAAACAAATCATCCACAGGCTGGTATATTCAATGGAGAGAGATGGAGAAGGTTTAATTACAATCTGCTCACATATGGCCAATAAGAAATTGATAAATACATGTAAATTGCAACAAATTGTTAAATTGAGCCCCTTTAAGTAAACGTATGAAAGTATTAGCATCAAAATATATGTACAGTTTTAAAAGTAAGAGAACTCATTATGCAGAATGGTTTATTTCATAGTAATAATATGTAACATCATGAGATTATAATACACTTTGTTGATGCTAGTAAATGTAGTGTACTGTATATTGTTTATCTGCTGGGCAGCTTCTAAATGTCCCTTTGGGATCATGAGGGTTTTATCATAATCTATAATATTGCATCATAATTTATCTGTTGATTATATTTCGTATTGTTAAACTAAATCTGCAAAGTAACTAATAACTACACAACAGTATTTGCCTCTGAATTGTGGAGTAGAAGTAAGAAGTACCTCAAAATTGTACCTCACAACCTTAAGTACTTAAGTTCTTTTTTCAAGGTCACCTCAGCACATTACATATAGACATCAGATCTTGATCTATAGTCACGCGGAGGTTTAGTAGCTTCATCAACTATTACATTAGTCGCCAATTATTTAGACAAATTTCTGATTCCAGCTTCTAAAGTGTAACTTTTTTCTGGTTTCTTTACTCCTCTATGACAGTAAACTGAATATTATTTGGGTTGTGGGCAAAACAAGACATTTAAGGACGTCATCTTGGGCTTTGGAAAACACTGATCAACATTTTTCAAAATTTTCTGACATTTTATAGACCAAACAACTAGTCGATTAATCAACAATTAAAATAATCATTAGTTGCAGCCCTGTTATCCATCAGGTCACATGATTTTCATCAGCAGATGGAGTTTGCTTAGTTGTCATAGAAATGTAGGTTTTCAAATGTTCATTATCTCTGAGCACGTGATCACATTTGATATCAGCTGTTGTCAAAAGCAATACAGGAAGAATGAAATCCGTAGTAGCACTCACACATGATATATTTAATTTAGAAAGTACTCCTTCACTCTACATGTGTCAGTCAGTCTCAAGTAGAAATAAACAAACAACATTATTGTGATAAAAATGTTTAGCCTTCAGGTTTTTTAAACCACCAGAAATGATCAAGGCCTCAGCTGTAGCCAGCCTGCAGCAACTTCGCTCTGACTTGCAGATGTTTTTCCCTCAGTTTTTCACTTCCTCCTCCCACACATGTCTTATATCAGTATTTGCCGGATCCAAAACGACCAGCTTTGAAAATGAAGGAGAGGAACTTTACATTGTGCCAGAAAAAGGAATGGAAATTACGGGCAGTGTCAGATAATTGAGCTTGTCGTAAGAGACATGTTAATAACAGACGGAGATGCAGAAGACTTGTCACTCCGTACCCTGGGTGACAGACTCTCTCTGCTGTTGATGAGCTGTTTTAGAGGGGAAATTGTTCCACGCAAAACACCATCGTTATTACAAGCTGGCAAGCTGCTCGCTTGTGTACCCAATTCTGCTTGAACTGACAGAATCCAATTGACCGGCACATATTCATGCACTTTATTTTCTTTATTCTCACCAACAATGCAGATAATTACTGCACCAAGTAAAACTGAAAATAGAATTTCACTGTGTCCCAGAAAACAATGCCAGAGCTGTCTCAGCAACATGTCTGCTCAAATTGCTGTGACTGGGAGACCTACTGTAAGACAAGCAGCAATCCAATATTACTTGTCAACTTAAAACCTGCTGAAGCCATATTGGCATTCTCCTCTTTTATAAAATAGGGTGAAATAACTTTAATTTTCTCGTTGTCATTCATCCTCTCTGTAGCAAATCAAGGCAACATGCAAACCTTTTTTCAACAAAACTCCCTCATATGTAGAAGTTATCTGTGGTCTGAATGATCCTAAACATAAAGAAACTCTCCCAAAAGCTCAACTTCTGAATAAAAGATTTATTTATTATGAATCGGACACAAACTGTGAAGTGCACCTTTATGTTCTGGGGGTGACCTACACATGAATAATTCACTATTTTCACATTTGCCATTTGAAGTTAATGTAAACACAGCTTATTCTCAGAGGAATACAAGCATATTTTAATAGAAACAAGCCACATTTAGAAACCAAAAGCACATCTTAATGCTAGGATTTGTTGCTTTTTCTTGTAAAATCGTCTGCTGATTAAGCTCAGGGGCCTGTTTTATTTTAAATTGCATCAATTTGCATCACTAAAAATCAGGCTATGTGGCGTCTTTACCGCTGATGAAGTGAAATTGTAATTTACTACTTTATGTTTTAATCCAGAGTTGATTAATTTACGGTTCATAACTGTGAAGTATCCGTGAAGTATTTTTCAGATGCAGTGTCTGAACTGCCAAAAGGGTCACCAAGAAAATGATTACCTTGTTTTCGTGCTTTGTTTCAGTACGGGTGATTATAGCAGTGCATGTGGTTTTCATATCACAGATGAATAAAGAGCGGGTTAAAAAGGGCTAGAACATGTTCCAATAGGATAAGTTTAAAAATGATTGAATATAGATTTTGTTGTGGTTAAATGGGGTTTACGTAGTTTTGGAAAAGAAACTCAGAAAGATAATATTTACAATACTGACAAAGTAACAACACAAACTCAGAAATATTTATTATTTCCGTAATTGAATAAACAAGCTGTTCTCAGAGGAGAATAAGGTCCCCAGAACACTGGTTGAAGCTAGAAAGGTGGCAGGGTCCGCCAAATATAAACAAAGTAAAACAGTACTACATAATACACCTTTAAAAACACATTTACCCTAAAATCATGTCTGTGTTTTTACCATTAATCCCTTGGGGAGTAAATGCGATCAGCGGCGTAGCAAATGGGACGTTGTCTCTGTGGCACCCATGGCGGGACGGTAGAGTGTCTCCCAGGGACCTGAACACATCTGCTGAGTTCACGGCCCTCCGCCACCTCTAACGCAACTCATTAATGAGGATCTGTTACTGCCGGTGTGTCATGTATTTTTTTGAACTTTAACTTTGCTCTGAGTCCCACTGTGCGGGGGGGCTGTGTGGCTGTCATACTAATGTATAGGGACACTCTAGTGTCGCTGTCCAACAAGTCGTCCGTTATCTGAGGGAAATGTGTCCGTCCAGAGGTGAGGGCGGCTTTGTGCTCTCAACCAGGCCACCTCTCAGCCTTTGTGCCAGTAACAAGCTCAGCTCAGGCTCCAACGAAGCGAGAAATTGTAAACTCTCCGGAGAGGCCCAGTGGAGAGATAAGGGCTTAGTGTTTGCTGGCAATGTGCATGGGGATGAATCTGATACGGCCGAGTCCCACGCCAGAATGGGAGTGATGATACCTCCCCTTCTATGGAGAGTTATGTTTAATCCCCTTTGCCAGCGTATTCACTTGCAAATATTCCTGTCACCATTAATATGTATTAACATCCCTCACACACTGTTCAATACAGATTTATCAGACTCGATTTTTCCTCTTGTGCTCACCACCATCTCACCGCTGCTCTTGAACCCAAGCTTTTGATTTGGAGAATGGACCTCAATGTGCTGCTGATGTTCAAGCAGCAAACCTTTGCCTGTAGATCCTGCAGGCTTCTATGTAGACTCTCCTGCAACATCAGCCCACCGACGGGACAAAACCCACTATAGTTTATGTATATAAATCATGTGCACATTTTTTAAATATTTTTCAGTTCAGTTCAATTTATTTAGGTCGTCATTGTACACATGCAAATACAAATAATTAACAAAAAAACAACGGCAACAAAAATATATTGACCAAAAAGGTGTAGGCTGAAGGTTTGGTCATACAAGAGTTCATATTTTAGTAGTCTGTACATTAACACAACATTTTCTTAATTAAATGAACAAAAAATCCTTGATTCCTTGTCACAACTATTTCACAAGTGTGATAGATATACATCTATTCTTTATATTTGTTCATACCGACTCTTATTTCAGACAACCTCTGAATACAGTGATGAAGCACTTTGTGTTGTGCTTTGTACATCATCTGTGCAGTTCTATGATCAACTAGATCACAACATTTTAAAGCATGTAAGTTGATTCAATATATCTTTAGCTTTATGTAATATTACAATATTTTTCTCAGTAGTATCCACATTGGAACATATCATGGTGTGGCCATGGGTTGCATGATTGGTGTTCCTAAAAAAAAATACCAATTTCAGACTTAAAAGGCATCAAAATGTTCTTATATTTAAACTATATATATGTAATTTCCTTTTTGTCAAAAATGTTGGATATTTTCACTTCAAAATCGGAAGTGGTTATATCTTATAGAGCTAATTCAAGTAATTTTTAACTTTACATGTCTACCTTCACATAAACATCGTATATTCTTACCTGCTTTACGTCTATGCTTCTGTTGTAAACTCTCCTTACCCTTACAAAAAGTTAAATTTGCCTTTTCCCATGTGAAAATCAGTTTCACATGTGAATTGAAAATTAATGCATGTGATTAGCTATCTCACATGTAAACTAAAATTTTAACTTGTGAAAAGAAAATAATGTCCAATGTGAAGTAGGCTTTTTCACCAATGAACGAAATTTTCACCATGTGAAATTTACATTTTCATATGCTCATACAGTACGTGATTAGCTTTTTTTCTCATTTCTTCACATGTGAATTTCACATTGTCAAACCTTTTCACATTTAACTGGCGGTTCTCACATGTGAACTAAACATTTAACGTGAAATTAATGTCACAATGTTCACATGCCATTGGCTCTTTCACATATGAATGAAATTTTCCGTAGAAATGAATTATTTATGTCACATTTATTTTTTCACATCAGGAAACAATACATGGTACGAAATTATATGAAATCAAGTTAAACTTCCCTCTTTACATGTGAGTTACACATTTTCACATGCTTTCACAGGCTGTTCTTACATGTAAAATGTAAAAATAGAATGAAGTCACCTGTGAACTACACATGTTCACATGAATAGGCTTTGTCATGTATTAATAAAAATAAATACAGAAGAATTTTCACATGTGAATTACACATGTTCATATTTTGACTTTTTTCAGCACCATTGAAGTTCTTTACATTTAGTCTTAAGGATTTTAAAAGTATTCATTCTCCGATATCTCCATACACCTTGTATAAAGCTTGCCATCAAAGTTAATTAAGATTTAATATAAAACATTGTCACTGCTGATATTTGACTTGTGCTGTTCTTTTAACTTGAATGTAATTCTGAATTACAGTAGTATACAATCTAACAAGATAAAGAATGCTGGATGGGATTTGTGTGAGATTTTGCCTGTGTTTGCTGGTCTAATCCAGACAAAGCCCTGAGAAGCTCATTACAGCCTGGTGAGGCCTTAAGCCTGTGCTGCCTGCATTAAAGCAGCCAAGAACTGTCTGTCAGCTTGCTGGCAGAGCCCAAATCAAGCTGTCAATTACTGGACGTGTTTATGGAAATTACATGTTTGTTAACATGCTGGAAAAATGTGCTCTCGGCTCAAGCAGCATGTGTTCGGAGAAACAATTTTGCTCGGAAATCACCTTTCAAATGGATGAAGGTGATCCTCATCAGATCACAGACACGAGAGGCATTTTAACTCTCCCCGTCCTGATACTTGTGAGGAGAAGCGCAGACAGAAAGAGCCACAACTAACAATCAAAGGTGGAGTCCGTGTATGATGCTATGTTTTTGTTTAATAAGTCATTTCACTCTGTCTTGGCTGTCGTTCGGTTCCCTTTGTTACTCTTAAAAATGCAAAAGCCCAGGTTTGGTAACCAAGGCAGTGGTGAAAAGAGAAGCTTGTTTGAGCCGGAGCTGTAACTCTTACACCCGACAGACACCCTGTTCAAAGTAAACATTTCGTTAAAGAAATGTTATAAGCAATCTAAAGGTGAATTAACCACTAGAGGGAGCAACAACCTCTGATTTATAATAAAGAGTATCAAATTAATCATTTATGCAACATATTTCCATTTTCACGTACCGTACACCGCATTGGTGTCTTTTGGTGTCAAACACTTACCAGTTTCCACCTGAAGAATGGCTCTTTTAAAGTGCACCTTCACTTTGAATGGATTTGTAACAATGCAGTGTATAAAATGAAGCTCTCTCTACCATTCGGTGTAATGTCTCCGATGAGATGTTTATGTCAATTTCCCCGTTGATTTTCTCTCACATAAAGGCCTTGATTTCAGCCTCCCAATGATCATGAAATTGAGCCAATCGACATGCATGTCTCAGATGTCTGTTCGAGCTCATCTTAGACAAGGTAATTTTGCCAGAGCAATTACCATTGTAATGTATTCCAAAGTCAGGGCATTTTTCTGCTGCTTAGGTGAGCCGCTGACAGCATGTTTTGATTTTTAAGCAATTGTGCTTTTCACTCCGAGATCACGCCAAGGTCTGCATTTCTCCCTATGTAACAACCCGCCATGATTCCATTATTTCACATTAACATCTAATTACCTCACTCAGACCCGCAGCTATATTGAAAAGCCACTGCGAGTTCTGGGGTTTGACAAAGCTGTAAGTAAAGATGGGTGGGGGTGGTTGGTGCATGTTTATGAAGAAGAAACTCCAACTGTAAGACATACCCAATTCCCAGTGGACCCGTATTACCTGTCAGGGATGATGACAATGCCCTGGAGAATGTCACTGTGCAGTGAAACTGTCATCACACAATTACTCTCACCATTACTGGCCCTACATCTCCATGTAATGGCTGTGACACACTTTACAATTCAGATTGTATTCTCAGTCATTGGCACTTAAATGCTGCACTCCGTTTTATGAAAAGATAAAGATCTCTGTAATCTGCCAGAGCTCAACCATCCCTTGAAAGCTTGTCAGGCGGCATTTTGTCGTTCACAAGAAGTTGTCATACCCCGTAGCATCTCCCTTTGTTGGGCTGGTGAAAGTGTCTTTTTGAGTGCACTATTGTGTGCTTGTTGATATGTGCTTGCCTATAGAGTCAGACTGTGTTTTGGTCGAGTTATCTATTTGAGTCATCACAAGAGGAGTGTGCAACGTGGTATGTTGTGCAGAGTTCAGCTGCGACTACAGATCGGCACAGAGCATCAGGAGATCCCTCAGTCATGGATCATCAAATTATGATCCAAACAATAAGGCTGGAGATATTCTATATATTTTTGTTATTGTCCACAAATCTTAAGAACAGACCAAAACCACCAGGGTGTTAGTTCTAGTGGCAATACTTTCTGACTTCTGCAGACTGTCTGTGTCTTGTCTCTACTGATGACATTAATATTTAAAGATGAGTCACAAATATATAGTTTCATTTTTTAAACAGGCTAAATTGTTTCCCAAACTGGTGCAATTACTTTATATAAGATGGACTATTTTCAGTTGTGGATTAATACACATGCAGTACACCTGCAGGATGGAGTATGTAAAACTTAAAACTAAACTACAGGGTCCATGTTCATGGTAATGAAGCAATATGTCAACCGGTGTAACAGTGTTGCTTACTGATGTATTTTTAATAGTTGTAAGTATAGATCAATGGAGGTCTATGGTACAGAGGAATGACTTACCAACACATCCTTTTCCCTAAATGACTGAATAGGTCGATTGTCAGCGTCTCCCAAAACAACATACTATATCACCATGTCCAGAACAACATGATGAGCATACCAGTGCACACTAACTTCACCCTACACTCGCAGTTTGGTTAGATTTAGAAACCAAAACTACTTGGTTAAGGTTTAGGCACCAAATATACTTGTTAAGGTTTAGGCACCAAATATACTTGGTTAGGTTGAGGAAAACATTGTGGTTGGGGTTAAAAACAATGTTATTTCTGTAAGTTCCATTACAAACATACCTAAATTACCTAAGCTACTTACATCCCGTTATGTACTCAATGTGACTTGACTACATTTGTAAGCTGAAACAGCTCACTGTTGACTTTTGGTTTCACACAGGAAACGAAGAGCGGTTTCCTGAATGTGCCAACTGATGAATCTACAAAATAACATCTCTGTCAACATTAAAACCATTTACCCTCCATAGAAAAGGCAGTCTTTGTAACAAGATCAAGTCATTGTTTGTTTTGCTCTTTTCATGGGATTTGTTGATAATGAGAAAAACATGGGTTTCTCACCGGTTTTATCCTTTAAGTTTCAGCTGTTAGCAGATCCGGGAACCATCTAACTGCACCACCAACTGCAAAAAGCCTAACTGGCAGCCTGTGTGTGATAGCAGATTGAGTTTAACAAGCCAGATGGGTTGTAATTGTCTGATCAATCCAATGTTTGTGAGCTTTTATGCCTTTTATTATGGTTTGTTTTCCTTACGTGCTGTTTCCTCTGCTGATTTGCCTTCCCTTGGGGAGGGTCTGTGTCAAAAACACTTTAGCTGCCTGACCAGCGTTACTTCTCTCAGGATGTGAAGTGCGCCGTCTGAGTTGGGCAGCACCTCCCGTGAAAATGACTGGAGCAGCATTATCTTCCCCGCCTGTCGGCCATGCCGCTGCAGTTTTACTGGTCACCTTTTCAGAGCGGTTGTCTGGCAGAGTGTCTATATGATTAAGGCTGCCCTGCTTTCCTCTGTGCAGAGGTGAGTAAAGGCTCATTTCTCCACAGTTCTAAAGAGTGGAAAATTAATTTAGACATTTGGAAATGTCATTTACATCTACTAAACCATTTGAATTCTCTTAGCTTTTTAAAACTTGCAAGGATCAACCTTTGCTGTTTCCCCTCACTTTACATTAAGATATTTGTGTGCCTGAATCATCAAACTGCTCTTCTCCTTTAACATGAATCACATTTTTAAAATAACACACAGACATAAGACGTACAGATGGTTCTGACTTCTGAGACAGGGCGTCGCAACACAGGCATTGTTATTTTCATGCCGCATGTAACAGCAGGCCCTCTTTCCAATCATATCTTAAGAGTTGGTCCCTGTACAGATGTGAAGAGGTTTTTAACCCCTCACTTTTGGAAGCCGTTTTGTTAGCTCTCCTTTACTTTCTCCCGGTTATTGAAATTCTTTCACGGTGCCTCTGTTTCTTTTCCTAGGTATATAATGTACTGGATAGATCCTCAACATGCCCAATCACAGAGAACTAATTTGACTCTATTGTTTGACAAGTGTTCCTTACAGCTTGGTGTGAGTAAGATGCAATTTGAGAACAATTATGCCATTTTCTGAGAACAGTATGGGGCATGTAAGAATCATTTTAGATTTCCACAGGTTAAGTGTAATGACCACTCTAAGCATTGCATTTAAGAGTTTATGGGTATTTTTTTCGTAACTGCGTTTGCTCAGGATGAGAAAAGAAAGTGAAATACTGGCATTATATACATCTATATACGTAGATATAGTTTAATATACGGATTGCTGATACTCGTGTCCTCACCAGTTCTTGCGGTTTGTCCTTACTTCTTCTTTATGAGCTGCAGAATCTGCCACATGAATAGAGGATCCAGTCACTTTCATCTACGGTGAGGGCTTAATTCTAATTCTGCAGCACATCAGGTACCTAATCTTAAAAAATGGTTGGTAAAAGACCCTGAAGGTGCACTGGCATTTCAGAGGTAGTGAAGTAAAAGAGCTCAAGGTTGCAGAGGACTGAAACCCATCTGAGTCACGTCTTTGAAGCCCCCTGTTGGACTTTTAAATTTTTATCACTCCTGATATTTGTTCTCGATGGCAAATTAACAGCCTTCCCCGTGCCATTCAGTTTCCTTTCTGAAGACAAGCCTTAAATTTTGTCTAACTGCCTTGAATTTACTACTCTTCTATTTTTCACACGACAGAATCAATACCAGGACTGAAGAAGAGAGGATAAAAATTTATGGTATCTTGCAATTTAATGGTTGAAAAGATGCAATTTGAAAGATCATAAATTGTGAAGGAGCTTATGCTTCATTGCACTTGATTCAGTGCTTGCTGTTAGAACTTGATTTGCGAGTGTCTGCAAAGTGTGATTAACGAGGCGATCAATGTGCAGTGCAGCACAGTATGGCACTCCTAATGCTCTTCATTAGAATAAATAAAATAAATTGACTGCAGCTCTATGAAAACTCTGTAATGGTTAAAAATCAAAGAATGTCATCCCCCAGCCACGATTTAGCTTCTCTCAGCCTGCATCCACCTTGATCACATTACCCTGACAGCCTTGTCTCTGAACCTGCAGGGGCCCTGAGACGAGCTTGCGGTGAGCGAAGGAAAAGGAAGTGGTGTGTCGGCGGGGGCCACAGGCTATTGCTTAGTTGACTGGTAATCATAAATCGGAGGGCTTTTGTACTGAAAGTGTTGGGGGGAATGCAGTTTGTGGAGTATTAATGCATGAAATAGCATTTCAAGCTGATAAACGGTTCGCAGAAATGGTCAGTCGGCGCAGATTGCTCTTCCCCTCTTTCTTTTTCATGAAGGCATATTGTTTGTAATAACATTTACCAGGAGAATTTATTCCACTTCATCTCATGTTTTTCTCGCCAGACAGCTTGGTATTGGAGGGAGGTGGGGGTGTCAAGCTCAGCTGAAATATTCACTCCTCCAGCCTGTCCCCCTTTGGATTATTGTCTTTTTTTCAGATTAGACTATGTGGAATTGGCCACAATATGAGCTGTCATGCAGTCACTTAACTTGGCCCTTCAATTGATTTCTTGCTACGTCTCCCATGCGGTTGTTAAAATCAATTAACTATAAGTAACTGGGCAACAAAACACGTTTGTAAATGAGCTGGTATTGATATTTTCATCTTTCTCCATTAAAAGCAAAGTATCGACTCAAAGGTTTATGTTATGTGTCATGTTGTCTCTTTGTCTACACTATTACTGGGAAAATATTAACCACCATGTAGCGACAGATCCATGAGTGTGCAGCTTATGAAAATCCAACATGATGATATGTGTCTTATAAAGCAAATATGACATTCATAACATCAGAACAGCTTAAAAAAAAGCAAATCTTTTATGTCTTCTATGTGCTGTTTATTCTGCATAACACTCAGCTTGTCGATGTGATCCCTGCACAGTGAGAAGAGATTCATATTTCAGTCCATGTGCACTCGCAGGCTTTTAGCTGCTGATGAGACGATAGGGTGCCTGCCGGAGTCCACGCGGCAACCGGCGGCCCTCCCTGCTCTTGTGTCGGCGACACCTTTGGGCTGCTGCTGTAGGGTGAGTCACCTCTCCCCCCACTCAGCCCAACCTTTATTAGCTCTCTGCCCATTAAACATGACCTGAGTGCTCATTTTGCATGGAGACATTTAATTGCGTGCTGCTGAGGCACTAGTCCTAATAGGCTAAGTGCTGGCTCCTACGGTGACAACATGCACTGTATGCGAACTGCAAAACTTTCCTTCTTCCTGCAATCCCCCACTCTACTCCACAACACATTATTTTAATCATCTTAGAAATCACATTTTCTGATCTGAACATACACATTAGATCAATTCAAAAATATTTCAAATAAGGAGTTCTTTAAAGGGGCACTATGCAGTTTTGAAAAGAAATCCAGAAAGTCAGGTAAGATTTACAATATCAATGAGGTAATAACACAAACTCAGAAATATTTATTATTTCCATTACTGAATAAACAAGCTGTTCTCAGAGGAAAATAATGTCCCCAGAACACTGTTTGAAGCTAGAAAGGTGGCAGGGTCCGCCAAATATAAACAAAGTTAAAGAGTATGAAATTGTGTTGTCCTTTAAAGTCAGACTGTATATTCAGTTCAGAAGACAAAGATAGTTTGCACATTTGGTTTGTTTAGGCATTAAAATCAATGACGATTTTCTCTTCTGATTAAAATTTCTTGCCAAAAACTACATAGTGCACCTTTAATGGTTCACAAGTAATCAGTAATATTTAATTTCAGTACAATCTAAAATTAAAGAATCTTCCTGCACAATCTAATCATTGGGGAAACTATTGGCAGTTACATTTAGCATTTGTGAAATTTGAAACAAGCTGTATTCGAACTGAAAGTGCTGTCACGTCGAGCTGAAATGCACTCAGGTGTATTTGAAGACGACTGCTCGATAAAAAAGAAATATTCTACAGTAGATTACAGGCCTGGTGAGCTCAGTATGACACTTCTGCTGCCAAAATGTGTGCTTCACTTCCTGCAGAGTGCATTTGTGTTAAAATGTACAGGACGTGTGGTAATGTACTGTGCTCTGGATTGAAGTTTCCACCAAATGTCCTTAAAGGTCAGACATCCCAGTGAACTCATCAAGGAGACTCACAAAGACCATTTAAAGTTGTCCCAACGCGCAGTATGTCGACTGTAAGTATATCCTGTTGAACTCTTTCTATCAAAACATTAATAAGGTGGTTATAGGACTAAAGTAGCTCCGTCATGACAAAATAAAACAGTAGGTTATAGCTAGCCAGGAAATACTGAACAATCAGATTTTCCAACACTGGGACAAACGTCACAGCCTTCACTTGTATGCATACATGATCCAGATGTTCAATGAAAACATTGTTCAAATTAAAAAAGTTAATTATAATTAGGAACATCCATGATTGTTTGATCACTTTCACATATGTTACTAGACTGTGGACCATATATAACATATCAGTGGCTGTATTTCAGTATGTGTTGATCTTGAAAAAGGCATCAGGCCGAAAACATCATATAGTTAAAAAGAAAAATCCATATGGAGCCAGAGTGTGTGACATTTTTTCTGCTTTCTAGTCTACTTCCAGTGATCAGCTCCTCATTACAGCCCTTGATGTGTTTTACCTTTCTATGATAATTAAGAACATCTATCCAATGTGGTAGACTTCCATACTTAGCAGTCACTTCCCGCACGTTAGTCTGATATCAAATAGAAGAGCTGGTGGCATATCACCCTAAAGAACCTTTTGAATTGTTTTTAATTACTGTATTTATTATGACCACCGCTACACCCAGCTAAATCTTTCCTAAGGTGCTGGAAGCATCAGCATGTCCAAACTGAAAAGCTTTCAGCAAACGTACATGCTGGAAACATTGGCAGGCATGTGTGGCGAAACGTCTCGCTTTTCATTTCGGCGTCACTGCTCACAGTGTTTTAAAGTGGGCTGCAGGCCAGAGTGAAAGACATATGGCAAGTTTATTCTGTCAGTTTAAAAGCAATGTAATTTTGTTATTCAGGATTATTCTTACACTAATAAAAAGATTTATTAAGAATTCATTTGGTAATGAGTTACCTTGATTATATATGCATGAGCAGTGATGGAAGAAATATTCAGACCTTTCACTTTAACAAAACAAGTAATACAAGTAATAAATGGAAAAATACTCCATTAAAAGTAAATGTTCTGCATTGAGAGGTAGTGTTAACAGGTTAGAGCAGACACATTGCTGGTGTGAGTAGTGCTGCTCACATGTGTGTCAAGCGAGGCTGCAGCGGCTCATCATCTAGAGATTCGGAGTCTCGCCTATTTTTACTGCGACTTGTGCGCAAAAATAGACCAGAAGACGACCTGTAGACAGTCATATCGACATCATACCTGCTTTTCTCTACAGTTTTAGTCTGTGTCTGTAGAATATGTCACAGATGACACAGTTTTTTTTTCATGTACAATCTCGCTTGGAGAAAAGAAAAGAAAAGAAAAGAAAAGAAATAAAAAAAAAAGAAAAGAAAGAGTTAAAGAGAGCTGCCTCGAAAAGAAGAAACAAGTCGTGGAAGTGTGGTGGCGTAGAGAGGAGGAAGGGGATTGCTAACTGCAAAACGGACACGAAGTTAGCTGTCACAACGCTTACATCAGCTTAACTGTTACTGTTATTAGCGAAGATATAAAAAAAGACTACATTGCATTGCTCTAACAGTCGATAATGATATATAGTGTTTGACAGCAAAATAGTAAAACCTTTGCAAGCTGGAAACACTTTATAATAGACATAATTAATAAATGGTAAATTCATATCGACTGTTATTAGTTATGTGTTTCACTGTAAAGAAACAATGAAATGTTTAATAAATGATTTATAAATGTAAAAACATCAGTTTATAAAGTTTAAAGACAAACTGCACAGCATTATTAACCTTTTACAAAGTATTATAAACATCAGTCAGCTTGATAAATAGTTTATAACTGTTTGTTAAAAGTAAAAGTACAAATGTAGTTTAAATGTACAGTTTATTAGTGATGGTGATTACAGTGCTACCTAAATGTGATATTTATCTTGAATACCAAAATTTTACATTTTATTGATTTAAATTGGTTTCACCAGATTGCTGCTGTTGTCTGGTCTCTGTGAAAAAGAAGCCAAACTTGATTTACTTTGATTCATTATTTCTGTTCCTTGTTAAATGTAGAATCGTTCTTAACAATGAATACTGAATACTTCACAGAATACAGTGGACTGTGAGTGTTGTGGTCATTGTCCAGGTGGTCAGTTTGTGCAGGGTTTTATTTTTATTTTATCTTGGGACTGTTTTAGCCGTCCATCATGGGAGGCTCATTTCTTGGCCCTTGCTTGCTTGAGATTTCTGCAGCAACTGTGGGTCAAAGCCCAGACATGGTGGCCACTGATATATTCCATGAGAGAGTACTGGATACCCTAAAGTAATTATTGCAGCATCCTGAATTTTTGTGTTTTTTTGTTCTCTTGATGATTTCCCTGGGTATCTCTTTTCAAATGGAGGACAATGTGTGCAATCATTTCTATATTTTTGTTTTCCACCATCAGCCAGAATACTGCTAATAATCCATGAAGGCTTTTTTTTTCTGAAGGTAAACTGTAAGAGAGCACAGCCAAAATGGGAAGGGTCAGCACCGAAACAAAACAGATCAAGTTTTTCTGTTTTGAAACTGTGTTTATAGTGGGCTTCATGTTGCGCGGCGTGTGTCCATGAATAATAGACAGCACAATTTATTTCCAGAGATTGCTTCAAGACCATGCTGAAGCGCTCGGATGAGATAAACAGATGTTTACTACATGTGGAAAACCTTGTCTTTTTTACTACCTCATGTTGTCCTGAAGTTTAGGTTACAAAGTTTCCTTTTCACTAGTGAAGAGATGCACACAGCTCAGTGAGAGGTACAACAAGCTGGAAAACAACTGCATCCGCCGGCTGTCGGAGTGAGGAATTTATTAGCTCACAGTATTTTAAAGAGGGCTGCAGGCCAGAGTGAAAGAGGTATGGAATGAACTGCACAAAAAAACAGTCAGTTTGACAGCAATGCAGTTATTTCATTCAGCTTTATTCTTACACTATTAAAAAGATTGTTTTAAGAATTCATTTAGTAATAAATTACCTTGGATATATGCACAGGCAGTCAAGGAAGAAAGATTCAGATCTTTCACATAAAATAAGTAACACCAGAGCGTAGAAATACTCTTATTGCAAGTAAGAGTTCTGGATTGAGAAGCAACCCAATCTACAGAATAAATGTTAGGAATGTACATTTTTTCATTTTATGTTGTGACAGCGCTGTGCTTATGCTCTGGTTAGGTTTAAGCACAAAAACTTGGTTAGGGTCAGAAAGAAGGCACTTTTTGGCTGGCTCTTTCCAAATGTCTCATCAAAAATATCCAGTGGTTTCAAGTTTACACATGTTGAAGCGCGGCCTTGAACACTGGTCTCTCGTTCGCCCCGCTGTATCGCTACCACCATTCCGTCTACCTCCCAACATGATAGTCTGCTTATATACGTGTAGTGTGAATGGGATATGGCGCTTATTGTAGAAATGTTGATATCATATGTATGACATGTACAAATCTAAACGTTTCTGTGGTTTGCAGAATGCCAGAGCAGCAGAAGTTTTATCAGTAGAACGTACTTAAATTATCAAAAGAAGTACTCAGTCTGCAGACTGGCCTCATTTCAAAGTGTTATATTATTGTAGAAACACTATTTTATATTAAATCATTATTACAGATGCAACATGTCCGCAGCATGTTAATAATAAAGCCAGTCTAGGTGGAGCTAATTTAACTACCTATATTTTTTATACTGGTGGTTTCCTTAATTTGAGAGGATAACAAATAATGATATTTAGAGGCTAGTCATATGTTTTGTATGTAATATCTATAATTTGCAAAGTAACTACAGCTAAAAGAAAGAAATAAGATAAGATTTCCCTCTGAAATGTAATGAAGTAGCATCAAAAAAGTATAATTGCTTCAAAACTGTAGGAGGCCAGACCTGTCCACATTGCTTACTATTCTCTCAGTTGAGAATTTACAAGAAAGAATCTGAAATACTTTTAGATTTTAAGTCTAATTTTCAGTCATACATATTAATAATGGGAGACTGAATTATATGTAATGCAAAATAAAGAACAAAACAGTGGTAATATGCATTTAAGAACTATTTCTTACTTTAAATAACAACCTTCTGCCCGTCCAATAAAGACAACTACTACAAGTACAGTCTGTACATAAAGGTCCAGTGTGTAGGATTTAGGGGGCAGAAATGAAATATCGTGTCCATAATTTTGTTTTCATTAGTGTATAGTCACCTGAAACTAAGAAATGTTGTGTTTTCTGTACTTTAAAATTAGCCTTTTATTTCTACAGAGGAAGTAGGGCCACCATGTTGCACCATCATGTCTCTACAGTAGCCTAGAAAGGACAAATCAAACCCTGGCTCTATAGAGTGCCTTTTGCCACCATAGGGGACAATGAGTTGAGAGGTATTCAGTTGGTTGCAATCTGCAACCTCACCGCTGGGTGCCACTAAATCCTTCACACCAGACCTTTAGTACTTTACATTTCTTTAGGTTCAGTTTTATTGTGAAAATGCTGTGCTTATGTTCTGGTTAAGTTTAGGCACAAAAAGCACCCGGTTAGGGTTTTTGTCACCACAAACACATCTGGAAAGGGGTTTCCAGATACATGTTAAAACGCCGTCTCGAACTGCAGTCACTGGCTTGGCAGCTTTCTTGCCTGAAACTCCACCACCATCCCCTCCAGCTCACGAAGGTTTGGTCATAAACATTTCATGTGATATAACATGTTTCGGAGAAATGTCACATACAAATGTGAACATAGGTAATTGCCAACATTTTATCCTGGCGACTAGGCTGACTTTCGACCATTACTCACAAGGAATTGAAAAAGTGAATGATTTGTGATAATGGCAGAAGTGTTTTTTAAAATTTGAGATTACCTCTCATTCAATAGATGTCATTGCCTTGAGTCCACATTAGTTTATTGTACCTGATAATAAAGTTATAGAACTTAACATGTTTCGTTCAAATGCATAATTTGCTTTCGTACAGTTTCATGCTGTCTCCTGTTCTCCCCAAGGCTGAGGAACGGAACCGGCCCTTCGCTCCCTGCTACACAACAGAGGGATGAATATCATTGTGTGAAATCATTGCTTTGAAACTTTAACAACACACTCCTCATCACGTTGGAGCATAAGGAGCTGGGAGGGGGCCACAGGGCAGCTGAGCTGTGAATAGGCCTCATCAGTGAGGGTGAGGGTTCAGATCCTTATATTAGTTATACAGGAGTCACCCTCCCCGACCTAAGGCAAATAAGCCACTTAACGCGATTATTTGCAATCACTAAATGTGGTGTTCATTATAAAAGATTTTTTTTCTTCCTTGCCTCAACATAATTTCCCATTGTTCGTGCGAAAATGGTAACCAAGAGAGCGTTTTAAGTGTTACTGTGGAGAGAAGGGCATCTTTCTTTTAAAGACTGCTTCCAAGTCTGAATAAACTTTCAGATTGTGAGATGAAACTGAGCCTTATTGTTTGCGGAACCCCTCTGAGGGAGAAAATGGCAGGCGTCTGGGGCACATTGTATTGGGCTGATTTGTAAATATAAGCTATTGAAACGCAGCACAATGCTCCATCATGAATATTTCTGCTGCTGCACATTTAATGCTATTGTATTACTTGAACTGTTTTTATTAACCTTATCAGCAGGTATTGTGGTCGCAGATGCATCATCTCAGCAATACGCACTTTACTCTGATACCTGGCACCTATAGATGTGAAATCACAGAGGGGAAGCGTCTGTACGTGTAATAAACTGATCCCACACAGAAGAGGCGACATCAGAGACAGCAGATGAACAATTATTCCAAACTTTCCCTCTAGTGTTTATCCGTACATCTGTCTTTGTTTGATTACAGTTTCAAGAACAGAAGCCTCACTCTGTTTAGCCTCCTATCAGCGCCGGGCGTAATATGCTATTTGGTAATGCAAAACCAAATATCTTACTAATTAGCAGTTCCCTCACGTCGCTATACGTTTTTTCGCTCTGCATATTTCTGCCTTCCAGATAGTAATGCAATTAAGCACAACATTTTTTTTTTCCCTCGACAAAATTGCTTAAGTAGATGTAATTAGGGAGCGAATGTTTTGATGAGGAGAACCGAACTTATGGAATACATCCATAAACCTCCACTCGGGAACATCAGACAGCAGCTATAGGAAGGACGTGTGTGTTTGTAACTTTGTGTGTCTCATTTAAAGGACCAGGTTTGCATTTTTAAACACTATTTTAATACAGCACTCACATGCACACGGGTAGATTAGAAACCTTAATTGTTGCTGTAATTGTACAGCCTCATTCTGTGTGAAAACTGCATACTATAGATCAGCTGAAGCTAATAGGATCAATCAAATCAGGTGTGTTGCAAAGTTTTTGTCCTTTTGGTGCAAGATTCATGATAACTCTTTATAATAAGGTTATATATTTAAGTAATGCTTAACTAAAGCATGACTCAGTATTATTTAATGATTGTATTAATGCCGGATGTATCATGATTGTCTGTTGCTTACCATAAAGAAATGATCAAGTTACTATTGTTACAAGCCACAAGGGCGCCAAACCTGAGACCACAATTCGAGTCTGCGTTTCGCATTTGTGAGATTGAAACCACTGGATATTTTTGTCGAGGGACCACGGCGTTTCAACATTCGTAAACGTGACAACACTAAATACTGTTAAGGATATTTTCCAGCCGCGTTTGTGATGTCCAAAGCAGGTATTTTAACCCAAACCATGATGTTTCCCTAACCCTAACCAAGAGTTTTTTTGTGCCTAAACCTAACCAGAGTTGAAGCCCAGCGTTTTGACAAGAGATAAATAGAAAAATTAACCTAAAGAAATGTAAAGTTTTAACTTATCTGTGGTTTTGCAGAAATGTACATTGCCAACATCTATTGTGGTGATTGGGTTATTTGCTCAGCCTCTCAGTACCGGTTCTCGTAGAAATATTCTTTTAATCAAATCGGTCGTCAGATTTAAACATTTACGTAAATACAGTTACATAAATACACTTTTATAGAACTGAAATCCACCTTGTTGATGCATGTCAATTAACATATGAAGAAACTGATTTAATTATTCATGAACTGATGATCTAATAAGTGTGAACAAATCATGAAAATCCATAGTAACTTGATCATTTGTTAATGTTGAACCACAGGAATTCATGATACGTCCTGCCTTGATGCATGCATTAAAGCAGTGTTTTCCAATCCTGGTCCTGAGGGTCCCGGCCCTGCATGTTTTATGTTCCCTGCCCCAACACACCTGATTCAAATGATCAGCTCATCAGCAAGCTCTGCTGAAGTCTGACAACGACATTGAAAACATGCAGAGCGGTTTTGGAAAACTGCATTAAATCATCAAGAGCATTAGTTAAGTAGATTTGTTCCCTTATTGGTGTTAACCAAATCTTCTCTTGCTGAGCTGCAGGAAGACACATTAACATGTAGGTAAGTGTGACTTTTCTACTAAAAAGACTGAAACTTTGGAAACTAGAACGTCCCTCGGTAGAGTACATACCTCCACAAAGGCCCAACAGTCCCTTTTCAATTCAATCAAGCATAATTCATAATATCAAACTCCTGCCCTGTATCACTCTAAATTTTACACCACCCATAACACCTTAAACACAATTTAAGCTCACCAAAAATGCCAGATTTTTTTCATCAAGATTCATGTATTATTCCTTAAGAAATTAACAAAAATGTTGAAAAATGTTGTATCTCGCAATGTTAAAAAAAGTGATGAAGAAATTGCTGTATCTGTCCCTTCATCCAAATCCTACCCCAAAAATTTATGGAGTTTTGTGGAAATCCATTTAGTAGTTTTTGTGTAATCCTGTTGACAAACCAACCAACAAACACAGGTGAAAACATAACCTTCTTGGTGGAGGTTAAAAGTCACATGATTTGAACAAATTGTGGCTGCTGAAGCCTTTTTTTTTTTTTTACTTAGATCAAACTTTGGGTTTTGTCCTCCATTTCTTACACTGAAGTGGCATAAGTAAGAGATCTCTTCACAGTCAGTATGAACAGGAGCAGTGATTACAATGATCAAGCCTTGCATGAAGATGTATGAGGATTGTTTTCATAATGAAGTATCTGAAATACTACAGTGTATCTTAGAACTGCTCATTATAGTAAGTCCTCCCGTTCTATTGTGTTAGTCAAACTATTGTGAAAAAGAGCTGCAATGATTAAACAAATAGTTAATCAGTTGTTAACTATTAAACTAATCGCCAACTATTTTGATTTTCTCTGAATTCTCTGATTCCAGCTTCTTAAATGTGAACATTTTCTGGTTCCTTTCCTCCTCTGTGACAGTGAACTGAACATCTTTGGGTTGTGGACAAAACAAAACATTTGTGGATGTCTTATTGAGCTTTGGGAAACACTGTTTTTTGACATTTTTCACCATTTTCTGACATTTTATAACCAAACAACTAATCAATTAACAGAGAAAATAATCAACAGATTAATCAACAATGATTGTCAGTTGCAGCCCTGTAATGAAAACCCTTCATTCAGCGAAGAAGCAGTTCAACCTGATCCCATTCAGCCTCATATAGAGCGCTAAAGAGTTGGAGAACTTGTGGCGGCATGCGCATCTGTGTGAAAACTGGTGGCAGCATGATGCGTCACAATCGCCTCTGATCAGTTACAATGGAAATAAATAATTCATGCTGGAGGAAATGAGTCTAATTAGCAGGCAGTTTGGGTCCTTTGATAAAGCTGAGGACTAATTCTATGAAGGGCAGGAAGCTCTGTCATCAGTCAGCCCTGAACAGATTAGCATCTATTATGAATGAGGGACGAGCACCCTGGTGAAACCAAGTGTGTCCGAGAGACAAACTTAATAACTCCTGCGATGGGACAAACTTCCCCGCACCCTTCAACCCCCTCCTCCTCCTCCTCCTCCTCCTCAGCTGCAACACACACATACATATCCTCCCTCCTTTCTCCCTCTCTCTCATCAGTCAGGTCTATTGTGTGCAGGTAGAAGCATGCCGCTGCAGTGGCGAGCCTCGCCCCTCTGTCCATCACCCTGACAGCTGTGGAAATACATTCGCCATGCTGCATTAAGGAGCGTCCACAGTGTTTAACACCACACTTAAACACAAAAGGAACCCGGGGCACCTTCTCCACGCTCATTTTCCACCATATTCCTGCCTGTTAAAGAGAACATCACTTCATTTCAGTACATTTTCCCCTCACGGGAGTTGTTTTTGCAGTGAAGAGATGTGAAACTTGTGCAGCAAAATGGTGCCACATGTCTCCTCTCTCCCGAACAACACAATAAAGGCCAATTAGAACTGAGTGCAGAGCCGCTGTGACAAGCAAAAGGTCCCGGTATCAGGGGGGACAGGCGTGGGCGGGGTGGACCTGTCAGCGCTACATTGAGGGAGATAACAATAAATAGCTAATAATGACACTTAATGAGCTTGATTAAGTTGATTTGTTATGGAAAAAGTGCAGCAAACGGTGGATGTAGGCGACGATGTGACGAGAGATTGATTTTAATAGATAGGAGACTCTGTTGGGGCTTCTGCTGCACAATGGGGGAGAAGAAGGTACAAAGGGATGCTGAATGGATTCTCACGAGACATATTTGAGATAATTAGATAAATTTCACACTAACATACATCTCTCACTCACTCAAGGACATTATTATGAACACGTTACATTTCTCAGCATACAGAGGATTTTGTATATTTCCAAGAAACGGCTGCTCTGATTATTTTCGACTTACATGTTTCCAGCGAGCGCAATATGTTCATACAGTATATGAATGTCGTTAAATGCTATTATGGGAGCAGTAATGACTGCCAGATAATTATCCCTCCCACTCAGACTTGACGGCTGCTGAATTTCTCTCATTTCACCACATAATTGTCTATGATTGAATCGGAGATTTTATATACTTCTCTGTTCTTTCAGGCATGAGTTGACTTTCCACAGCAGTGACGGTGGAGGTTATCACGGGCCCTACAAGTCCCCCGAATTGCCCTGTAAACAACATGCAATAGGGAACAAAGTTTCCCTGGCTTTCAATATGCCTCTCCCAATTTTCCCTCGAAAGCGACAGAAAGTCAGATGAAGGGAAGTTTAATTAAGTAAGAACCTGTTGAGGAAGATTTCCAATCATGGTCTTCAGAATGAGTGCATTCAGCGTATTCATCTCCAGGCGATATGCTCTCTCTTTATCCAAGTGTGCGCTGGAGTTCTCTAGAGGGACCCCAGTTAATTGAATACATTAAAGTAGAGCGCCGGAGGCTTTATTTATTTTTCTACTTTAGTCAGACTTGTTTAAAGGAGACCAACTGCTGATGTTTGGCCCCTTCTAGAGTTTAAATGGTCTCTACACTGGGAGTGGTGTGCAGGAGTAGTGGTTTGAGAAGAGATTTGATGTAATCCACAGCCTTATTTATTCACCATGAACCCCTGAGTGAGCCTAGTTTATGTATTTGGCAGCCATTCAAATGTGCATCTTGGCCCTCAGGCCTGTGTCCCATTATGTATCTAAAGGACTCAATACACAGGAACCTACCTTTAATGTTTTTAATGTCGCTCTCCCTCGAAACTTTTATGACAAGCTGCAGCACACTGACCTTGTTTATATGATCTCTTTTCATTTTAAACCAACTGAAGACATATGAAGGTATCTCGCAACTGTGGCTCATTTTCAGCCATTTTACATTACAGATTCTGTGTTTTTGTTTATTTGCACATTACTACCCTAAATACTGTCTTGCTCTTAAATAACTAAACTAGACAAAGAAACAACCCTATGGGTAGAAATGGGGCTGTCACCATGTCAGATCTTCACGATGCGATCATTGTGTCGAAACAAATTCACGATAACCATTTTATCGCAATATCTACTGGAGATTTGGGAAAAAATGCTATCACTCAAATTCATCTTTAACTTTGTTTACTGTGTGTTTTATCCCTTTTTTGTAAGTAAAAATTACATTCAAAATACAAGTGTAGGGAGAGAGTCCGTAACCACGACTGTAAAAAAGCATACACAAAGAACAGTCACACTTTGGATTTTGGAGACCACTGTGGACAAAATTGGTATTGTTTTCCAACGTCAAGACCACAAAATATAACGTCAAAGATAAACCTATCTAATGAAAAATCTCCTGCTGCTTTTCCTGCAGGCAGACCTGGTGGCAGGTGTTAAGAAAAACTAAATGGAAATAGTTAATCTTCTCTTCTGATGGTCTCGTTTGCTTATATAGGTCATATAGAAGCATCATAATCAGTTAAAAACTCCTTGTAGTGGCTTTAATTATCGTGAAAAGGCAACGAAATGAACTGATAAAGAAAAGATCCACAAGGCTTAACATCTGCTTCAGATTATTCACACCATATTGATTTTTTTGATATCACAGTTATCGTCAATATCGGTTATACGCGACATCTCCAGGCAAAAATGGAATTTTCACACAGGAAACATTAAATTCAGGTTTTTATATTTAAACAAACGTGTGCTGTATATTCACTTTTACATTTGAGGGTTTTTTTTAGTTGTTTTCTGTAAAAAGTCCTTTTAAAGTGCCTGTTTCTTTGGATATATGTTCTCACGTGTTAAGATCTGTTCTATGTGCACCGAATACAGTTTTTTCTCTTCCCTTACATTTAAAAACATGTTTTTCTTCTTGTTCCTACATTTGAATGTTTGAGCTTCACTGTGTAGAATGATGTATGTGCACAGTTTGACACTACAAGGCTGTTTTCACATTCATCTGCTGAAAGCGTAAATTGTCTCTGTGCTCATTGAAGATGTGATTTTAAGAGGTGTGGCCACGAGCACGATTTGTGACATCACAAATAGTTTAAAAAACAATCCTGGTCCAATATTCAGTACACACAAGTGTGATGTGGAAAGTTGGACCCTTCAGTGCACATAAGGACTTCACAACCAAGCAGGAGACTTCTTGTGTCCAGTAGTTAAATGAAAAATATTTGCATATTCATTCATATTCTGGCATTTTTAATGAGGGAAAGGGAACATTTTAAGGATTTTAATTTGACAATTTTTCAGCAAAAAACATGTCAGTCACAGAAGAGATTTTTTATGTATGCCTTGATACATGTGTTGAGGGCATCTTTAAATATCATTACTGATGAAAAAACATTGAGAAGTTCAAATATTAGTTGTCTCATTATTTGTTAACAGTTCACTGTTGTTAGGACTGTTGTCACTGGTCAATGCTGGTTCAAAGCAAATAAGATCATAGGAGACTACACAACTTTCAATTACATACAGTTTAAACTGAACCTGGGTTGTGATGGGTCAGAGGGAAAGTAGAAATGACAAAGGAGATTCTTTAACAAGCAGCTTGACTGCTGGACCTCGGGGTATTAACATCATATGATGTGTGAAATCTAGACGGTGGCTTTCTCCCCAGTGGGCACCGAGATCAGATCCCTGGACAACACTCATTAGTCAATGTGCTCCTCACCTCCATCGTCACATTTATCACGACGACACAGAAAACTTACTTGCACAAGCACATTATATGCTCATTAATAACCTGGTACAACATTCATCATGCTGGAGAGAAAATTAATTTCCTTGCTGTGGTGCACTTGTCCATTGAAGGCAATTGTCAGAAAGCTTTTTTCTTTGTTTTGCTGCTGTGTCCCTTCAATCATGGTTAAAAAGGTAATGGGACAAAAATATTATTTTGCATTTGATTGAAAATGGCTGGCTATCAAGGAATGGATCAGACTTTCACTTTTGTCATAATTTTAATTTGCAGTGTAGAAAATAGCAAAAACAAAACAGTTTTTAAAAGGCATATTTGCTGCGAAGAAAGTTCTTTGAATTGTCCTCAGTTTAATCTGAATATGTAAAACACTGTAATTTGAATACCGGGATGCCTTTTATTAATGAAAAGGACTAAAGTGAGATTTAAAATGAACAAGGTGATTAAGAGCGCCTGTGCTGGACATTTATGTAGCAGGACTTGCACATAATGAATAAAGATTCATGCTTTAGTTCCTAAATTTGAATTTTTTGCACAAAATGTGCCTGATGTAGTCAGCTTTTAATCACCTCGCTGACAGGAGTAACTGCTTTCATTTAACCTTGACTGAAGATCATGAATTCTAAAGCATTTAATTGGATACGTCATTTAACAGAATGAACAGAGCAAATTTTCGCCAATTCAAAGGCTCAGATTGACAGACAGTGGCAGTAAGACCCACCACAATTAAAGCTGATCTGTATTCACTGGCCCTGTCACCCGTCGCCATTAGTGATGTGACTGTTTGATCATCTCTGCAGAGAAACTTTGCTGAACTTCACCTTGTTTTGAAAGGACTCGACGTTGAATGAAAGACGAAGGTTGAGGAGGGGAAGGGGCTCTGAGGATAGTCACACACACATATACGAACACACACACACACACCTATCTACCTCTGGGACCAAAGCTCCCTCTGATGCACCTCAGGTTTAACAGCAGTCCTGAAAATGGACGTGACAGCACAAAAGACAACAGAGCAAGTCTCACACCATTATGTTTATTATCTCCATCAGCGGCTTAATTGAAATGTTTCAAAATCAGAAAATAACAATGCCATCTTTCGGAGACATTGGAAGTAATGGCTTTGTCTCGTCGTCGCTCTCTGCAGACAATTGCCCCAGTGATGTGAAAAACTGTGTCAAGTGGTACACAGTGAAATGTGCGGCAGGCAGACACTTAATTGTTTTCCTGCCTTTGACTTCAGAGAGAACAAATTCAATCTGTGTGCCAGACATTTCCTCTGTGACTAAGCCTAACCAGCCAAAGCATGTTTGGTTAAGCAACCAGCCCCAGGGTTAAATTTCACATTTAGCAATTACAGTTTTTTTTTTTTAATCCACAAAAATACAACGTGTTATTTAAATGAACATAGCTTTGGGATGTTTCTGTTAACCAGATCCAATATAGTGGTTCTCAAAGTGAGGTGTGGGGGACCCCTGTGGGCCCTGTGGAGAGCCCTGGGGCTCCTCCAGAAAAATGAATTGTAGATTAATTTCACTCTATTTTAACTCATGGAGAATAGATCGTCTGTTTTTGGGTCATCAACGAGACATCTCTATATTTACTGTACAGATGTTTTACTGAATATACTGAGAATCTACAATATTTTAAAGGGGCACTATGTAGTTTTGGAAAAGAAATTCAGAAACTCAGAAAAGTCATATTTACATTATTGATAAGGTATTAATACGAACTCAGAAATATTTATTATTCCATAACTGTATAAATAAGCTGTTCTTCAAACACTGTTTGAAGCTAGAAAGCTGTCAGGGTCCGCCAAATATATACAAAGTATGTTTTACTTTGTGTATATTTGGCAGACTCTGCCAGCTTTTTTTTTCAATGAAGTTGTGTTGTCCCTTAAAGGTGCATGATGTAGTTTTGGAAAAGAAATTCAGAAAATATTCATAATTTCCATAACTGAATAAATAAGCCTTCATTAGAGAAAAAATAAGGTCCCCAGAACACTGTTTGAAGCTAGACATGTGGCAGGGTCCGCCACATATAAATAAAGTAAAACTGTATGAAATAGTTTGTCCTTCAAGGTCAACTTGTTTATTCAGTCATGAAAACAAAGAGAGTTTGTTTATTTAGTTTGTTTAAGCATGAAAATCAATCAATGAAGACAGACGGAGAATAATAACATTGCAACATTTATACAAACTAGATATTATAAGATGTTTCTTGATGACAAAAACACAGACACCAAAGAAAATTAACTAAATGTTCAATCTGCATAATATAACAGGCAACAACTAAGCACGCCTCGCACCAAACCCTTTTTTCTATCCTCTTGGGGGAAATCTTCTGAAAGATTTTGCAACTGCGATGACACACACTTTCTCACTCCAGCTGGATTTGATCAACGCTGACATTTTGGAACAGAAGAAAGACATGTTAAAGGAAATGCAGATTAGGGAGACCAAATCAAATCCACTCAAGTGTTGTTCATTCCGCCCCGCCACAATACAAACCATGTGTGCTGCTTTTAAGTGGTGAAAATAATCTTAAGATTATAGAGTGGTCTCTGGTGCTAATTGTCTCCGAGCTGTTTTTCTTTTGCTCCCATTAATTCTTCCGTTTTAAGAGCTTTTCCCCCCCGAATGTTTTAACTGGATTTTTGTCAACTGTTAGCTTTGGAGGTATTGTTTGACGCCAAATGTAATGAGGGAATCATCGTTTCAACATGTGCGGTGAAACAGATCTTACAAATGTTCTCCGGGACAGCTGTCGTATAACAGAATTTGAAATGTTAAGAAGTTTATGCTGCCTCAGAGGGAAAGCACTTAGCGCCTGCTCACTGATGTGTGTTGTTCTCATGCTCAGTGAGGGAAGAGTCTGACAACAGGTCTGAAGCATGAACAAACTCACAGCTGCCAGATTCAACACAGATGCACTCAGCTACATACAAACGCTGCATTTTGACACTTTTATCCATAAAATTAACACTCAATAATGTATGTTTCTTATTGTTTCCTCACTTTAATGTTTGACCTTCACTCTGCAGAAAGACGTGCAGAGTCTGCTGAAGGAGGAACGTTTCTCTGTGCTGACTTCAAGACTTATGAGATGATTTTGTGACATCACAACTAGCTTGACAGCTAATCAAGGTTTGGAAACCTAAAGCACACAAAGGACTTTTCAATGAAGTAGGCAACATTTAACATCGGTGTCATTTACCCTGGGGATGCTGGGAACATGCATTTTTTGCAGTGATGGAATGTAACTAATTACATTTACTCAAGTTTGAGAACTTTAGTTACTAGTTACTTTGCAGGTGACAGGGTGCATCAGAGCCAAAGTAGCCCATTAAAAAAAAAAAATGTATTTGATGGGCAGTCATATAAATAAAAACAATGATTCAGATCATCAAAACAAAATTCTGAGTATCAAGACCAATACTCAACCAGGCCACTAAAAATGCGGAAAAACTCAAAAGGTCAGTGTGCAAAATGGCGGACAAGGCCATGGAAGAGGAAAGGAAAAATTACTAAAATGTCACATGATTATCATTCTACTCATTAAGTGAGTAGGTATATCATTTTAGCCTAACCATTTTATATTTTTTGTATTCATACAGAATTATTACCTAAAAAAGTATAGCTAACGTGTGTGTGTAAAAATGAATAAATAAATACATAAACATTGAAAAAAGGTTTTAGACTGGAGATTCTTTTAGATTCTTATATATTTTTTAAATATTTTAAAATGTATGTTAAACATTGTTTAAAGTACGCTGTTCTTTTCTCCTCTGTCTGGGCCCCCTAGTGGCTAAAAGGCCATCAGCAACAAACTTGTAACCCTGGAAATAGATAGAAATAATCTAATTCCTGCTCCAGTCTCATTTATTTTCTCACATGCAGATATGTAAACCTTGTGCTGAGAATGTGTCATGACTGGTTAAAGGTGCTGTATGTAAGAAAAGTGGATTTTTGAGTCTCATTCCCAGGCCGTCAAATAATGACAACCCGTCCAACAATCCCAAAGCATCATTAATTGATAAGTTGGCAATGAGACTCAAAAATCAACTTTTCTTACTTTTCTTACTGAGCAACTTTAAACTTGAACTCTAGCGTTAAAAAAGTATGCAGCATCGAAACAACGATGCAGTTTATCTTAACAACTAAGGGTAAGGTTGATTTATTATCTTTAGCTAACATTGTCAATGTTTCTTTTTTGTCATATTTTAGGGCAGAGGTATTGGATATTGTGAGTGCTGCGCTGCCCGACATGCACAGTAGATGTGATATGGGGCGTTATTCAACTGACATGGTGTTGCAGGTATGGATGTGATGCATATTGATGAATAGTACGTACGCAGTCGTCGTCGTCGTCGTCGTCGTTGTGCACATTATTCTGGAAAATGTTTGGATATTTAACTCTGTAGTAATCTAGGCTATGCATTTTGATGTGCCCTTATGAAGTAATTATCTACCCCAAACGATCCCCCATTACGTCCCTTATCTTCCCACCACTTTTCAACACAAAGTGACGCCCTTGCATCTTGACACATCTCTCCTGATATTAAACATATTTCTTTCTTAGAGTCTGAGAAAACGTATTAGAATTATTAATCCGAGAAGAAGAGTATTTTTAAATCTGAAGAGTCCACCCCAAAATCCATAATACACGTTTTCTCTCTTACCTGTTGTACTATTTATCCATCCAGATTTTTTTGGTGTGGTGCCGAGTTTTCAAGATATCGGCTTTCCCTTGAATGTAATGGAACAAGATGGCACAGGGCTTGTGGCACTCAACAGTAATCAACAGCAATGCCTTCTTCCAGAAATCATTACCCCGTAATTCAAGACAATCCACAGACCTTGTTGTGAACAGTGTCATGTAGGAACTACTTTCTTTCTACCAAACTATACCAGTCAACCGTGTTGCGGCGCAGAAGGAAGCCCTTCAAACTTTTGAAATGTAACATGTTTGCTTAATAAATTCTGAAAAGAGTAGCCTTTGACGTAAGTTTAAGAATGCCAGACACAAATAACTTTTCCAAGAAGAGTATTTTTACGTGTTAAAACAAGTCTGGAAGTAAAGCGCATATTTAATTTCAGACTGAAGCTGTCCAGTTGTAGCTCGTTTCTCACCTCCACTCTCACCAAGTCTCACTCAATCTTTTCTCAAGAGTTCTGCACCCTCTGTGCATTTTCACAGTATACACACACACTCCCATCGTTGGTGAATAGGCCAATCACTGAAAGTCAAAAGCACACCATTCATTTTTCCCTCTTTACCCTCCCTTCCTTCGCCTTGCAGACCAGCGAGGGCCGTCACTTGATGGTGACGCAGGGCAGAACGGTGTGCATAGGTGCATTCGCGACTGATTGATATTGTTGGGCTAAAGGCTATAATATTAAACAAATGGTGCAATCCAAAGGGCCGACATAGGAATTTTTTATATTCCTTCCTGTGAGACACAAAGCTGCAGCACCTATTGGTTTGTAAGTAAACACACTTCAGGAATACAGTAGCTATCTGAGGATGGAGGTCTGTAATCTGTAATTACTGTGCTGGATTTTAATCACTGATGGATTTTGAAAACTACGATAGTGACACTCATGATTGTTCCAAAGTGGCCTGTTGTTAATAGCAGTATTTTATATTGTAACAGCAGAATTAACAAGAACCACTGTATGTATACAATTTCTAGGAGTTTTTGTTCCCATGCTTTTTATTTCTGTGGCTGTAATGACTTTCTGACAGCTAAATTGATGCAACACTTCATCTTATTGTGACTTGAATGAACACTTTCATCCTTTATGGACAAATGTAAAGCCAGGAGTCCGAAAAAGAAGTGACCTCGCGCATGAATACGACTTGATCCGAGGTTATGTATATTTCATGTGTTACTGATTTGTTTTGACAGCGTTACTCGGTGTATCCACTCCGCTGAAAGTCGTTGCCCGGGCTTGTCCATTTGCCTGTAGCCTGGATTCATGGCCGGCAATGAATTGTGTGTTGAAGGGTCTGAAGGAGAGAGTTAATGAAGTAAAAATTAATGAAGCACGTGAGCACCACCATCTCAAGGCTGTAAGCTCCTCCATGCCCCATTTATAATGTATGATCTCAATAAAATCAATCCAATGTACCAGTTCTCACTTAGGGTAAGAATAGATTTACAGATTACAGCCCTGTGTTCCCCTGGTCATAATTACCCCCTCACCTTCCCCTCCCCCCTCCCACAGTCAGAGTGTGCTGCCGGACTCCTTTAGAGGATTTAATGTGAAGTTTCACAACACCGTGCGCAGACAATGTCATCGTCCTCCTGTCACATTCAGCTCTGACACTGCAGCTACAAAACCATCAACTCTTCTAGACACCAAAATCTACTGAATATTTGAGTATTTCCTGGTTTGCAGAGCAGCGTATTTGTGCTTTTATAGTATCTTTTTATTAGATTAAATGTATGTGACAAGTGAGGTAAAAAGCTCTGGCAGCACTCTAACTTTCTCCTCCACTCCTGAAGACTTGTTGAAAGTTGAAGGAAGATAAAAGTGCAGCAAGTTGCCTGTATTAGAGCTCCCCCTTCAGGTGTCACAGAGACCGAACTGTCCACATTATGAGCAGCAGCAGCAGCAGCATTACATGATTGTATGCACAGATTATTGTCATCAGCATTCGTAGATCAGGAGCGTCCATTTTGGACATTTATTCTCTGTATTATTTAAATTTTTTGTTGACGTATATATACAGTAGATGTATATAGACATGTATACATGCTTATAATGTACGTAATACATTCACACTACGTACACATATTTATCCAGTGTTTATTCTCTTCACAGTACCTCTACTGCTTCTTTGCACTATTTGTACTGTTTACAGTTGACTTGTATACAGACATAGCGTCACTCCTTTCTGTTCACATGCTCTTGTATAGTACAGTCCTCATTCACATTTTTTTTATCATTCTTTATATTTGGTCAGTTTATTGTTCATTCCTAGCCGTATGTCTATTTCTGTGTAGTACACTGAGAGCAATGTAACCCGGAGTCAAATTCATTGTATGTGTACACATACTTGGCTAATAAAGCTGATTCTGATTCTGAAAAGACTGTGTCCAATAAAAATGCAAATAAAGTCCCCATACAAATTCTTCCTTAAACCAAAAAACAGAAGTTAAACTTGTACTTTAGTTTGTGATCAATAGTTCATAACCAAAAAATATGCCCCGAGTTTTTTGTCCGTGATTTTTTGATCACAAAGCAAAGTACAAGTTTAACCTCTGTTTACTGGAGTCATGAAATGCCCTTGGATGCAAAGGTCATGTCTTTTTTGAAACCTGTTTTTGTGAAGCAGCCCTCCTCAGCTCTTTACACAAATTCTTCTTATGTTGAGTCATTTTTATTATTCACAGCTCACTGTAGACTTACTACTTCCGTATATACTACACACTCAGTGTATATAAAGTGTGCAAGAGATTGTTGCATTTTTGATTATTGCATTTGACAACACCTGCATCACACTCGACTGACTTTACTGATTTCCACATCCCATGTCGTAAATATTCATTTGATCAACTACTTTGGTATGATAAAGCATTCTTTAAACATTTACATGGTCTTATCTTCCTTTTTGTCGTGACCTCTTGGGCCGGGTCATAACATACTGCAAAAAGTGCCACTTGAGTTAATACATTTGAAAAATAATGAATACAGTGTTTTTTGCTTGTAATAAGTAAAATAAATCTGCAGATGGAACAAGTGTGTATCTGCTGCCATACCACCAATCTACAAAGCAGCTTCATTCCCCAAGCTGTGAGACTCCTCAATTCATCATCTACGCTCCATTTTATAAAATAGATGAAGCACAAAGGACTCAAACATTGTTTAATATTTTTCAAACCCTTGTATTTTAAAAGATGATAATACATTTACCGAAATCAGATTTCTTGAAACAAGATGTGATGTCTGAAAACAAGCCCCTATACCTCACTGAAATGTTGCTATTGATAAGGTAATAATACACACTTATTATTTCCATCTCTCTTTATCAGAGGAAAATAAGGTCCCCAGAACACTGTTTGAAGCTAGAAAGGTGGCAGGGTTCGCCAAATATAAACAAAGTGAAACAGTATGACATAGCTCAGTTTGTTTATTCAGTTTAGTCAGTCATGAAAATGAATAAAGTTTGTTGATTTAGTTTGTTTAAGCATAAGAAAATCAATCAATGAAAGATTAAAATGTCTTCCCAAAAACTACACAGTGCACCTTTAAGTGTAAGAGACATTTATACAGGAAAATAGGAAAAAAACATTTTTTTAGTTTTTTCAGTGTTTGTATAATTTTCATATGCTCTGTGTCATCAGTTGTCGATCAACTTCTGGAACTGAAGTTGTAAACTACACAAAGCTGCAGTTTCAAGTAGTTTAAAGTGTAAACATCCACATTTACAGTTTAAGTGAGTATCATATGAATCCCAAGCGGATAAGGAGCTGATTTTGTTTTTAGATAAACCCATACAGGCTTTGGACGTGCACATGAAAAACAAAATTGTCAAGTTAAGCTGCCTGATGTACCTACCCCTCCACCTCCGTGAACAATTCTGTATTTATAATGTCATCTTATCACGCTCCCCTTGAAGGCAGCGGCGAGTGCACTTATGCCTTTCTTTGTTAGGGTGAGTTGGCAATTTCCTGCGAGATGGAGCAACTGCAGGCAGCCCTTTTCTTTGATAATGTCCCTGACACCTGGACCAAACTGCTGTTTCCATCACTTTGCAGGCAGGAACAGGAGGGAAAGGAACATGTCATAAGCCTCCTGCCACCCAGAGTCACTCACTGTGCATTTAACAGCACTCTCCTCACTACACTTTTGCGGGATGTAGAGGTCAGAGCCAGAGGGAGATGCTTGTGTGGAAAGTTGTCTTGCTGAGCTGCATCAAAAAAGGAGTAACAGTTGATATAACAGCTCCTTTTTTTCAAATGTTTTATCTAATTTTATTATCAGATGTATCTTGTTTGTGTTCACTGTACTAACTTACATTCACATGCTGTACTTTACCACCATGTTACATTGTTCCATGTAAAGCTGGTTATTAAGCAGCAAGCCTGAAAGGGTGTTTATTACAGAGGCCTGACAGATTGATTCTAAATTATAATTAATCAGTTGATTTTGACCCACAGATTGTGATTGTGCCCTGTGAGTTTCATTTATTCAGCTTTTCTTCTGGCTCTACTACAATCACCGTAGACCTGCAGGACTCCCAAGCAAATTAACAGTCTTCACGCTACCCTGCAGCCATAATGAAAATATCAGTCAATCAAAACCCATATTATGCTGTGAAATCCTACCACATATCTCCAGACCTGCATACAAATAGAAACTGCAGAATAAGCGCTCGAAGCTGTTTCAGCTTTATGGCCGTGAGACGATATTTAAAAGGTATTTCTGCACTGATCACATCCACCTGAAGCACTGAGATTTTCTACTATGCTGTCTGGCGTGCAATAAAACATATCATCTCTATATGAAGATGCTTTGGGGAAAATCCAAGAGGTAAGAGAGCAGGGCACACAGGGAAGTGGGGCCCATCTGCGACCTGTCTGCAGGTCCGGTGATGTATAGCTGTGGGCTGGACGGCCACAATCGGGGCTGTGTGTTGCTGCTCACTGTGCCATGGCATTCAGGGCACTTCAACCCCCAGTCCCTCCTTACAGGTACCCCGCAGCCTGCCACCGTGCGCTACTCATTTACTGCTACACTGGTTTTCATAATTAGCGCCGCAAGGCCTCATTAAATCTGCTCTAATGAATAAATATTGTATTTCATAGCCTGATTACCAGATCAGCTCAATGCTTGAGCGTTGTAAACAATTACTTCCCTAAATATTCATCACCCCAAAGTGGGTGATCATTGGTATTTAATACAGGACTAGTATTTTCAAGTGCATCTTTATTATACTAATAATAGTTTTTGAAATGTTCCTTTTGTCAGAAAAAAAGAAGGAAAAACGAGGAGTAGCTTATTGTAAGTTGTATTATAGACGCATATGATGATGATTTTATTCATATACCATTTTAATAAAACAGTACAATAGAGTAAACTGCAAAAAATCAAGAATTGCATCGGAGATGTGTCAATTCGACTGCATGGTAATTTTTTTTTTAAACCATTTACCATATTAGTGTTCTAATGAATCATATTACATTACGTTCCAATTATAATGTTCAACTCATGCATATCTAACTGGGACTGGACAGAATATAACACTGTTTCACACATACAACATACGTATCCAATAAACTGATTCATTTTATTGTTATTCATGGTTGCAATATTGCTGTCAGTAATAATGTTTTTGTTGTTCTGTTTCATTGTTGTGATCAATTAATACTAGATCTACACATTTAATAAGGACTATAGACGACTTATGTGATTTGTAAGTCAAAGCAGTTATTTGACTGCAAATATTATGAGCTGGGGGAGACCGGGGGCAACTAACATTTTTTGGTTTTCATGTCATTACTCAAAAACATAATGCATAATGAGTTTCTAGTTGGATTACAGTTCAATCACTGTTACTTTGTACTTGACCTGACTAGTAACCCAGGCAACTATTAAAGACTTAACTTGACTAGTCCATTGACAGAGTTGGATGAGAAGACTGATACCACTCACATGTAAGGTAAAAACAGTTAGCTTAGCTTAGCACTGGAAACAGGCTACGTCAAAAGAAACAAAATCCACCTACAGCCTCCTCTAAAACACAATATTCATTGGTTAAATCCATCATTTAAATGAAATGTAAAAACGACAACTCACCGTTTTGTGGGGCGTTATGAGCCTAAATATACGTGCTGGTACAGGTTGCCAAGCAACCGCAGAAGACTTCAGAAAATCAGTGTGAGGCGCATTTTGTTAACTATGGAAATACCCAGACGAGCTGTTTCCCTCTTAATACATCCATGGTTTCCCCCTGTTTCATGCCTTTATGCTATGCTAAGCTAACCACTTGCAAACTCAAGCTGGAGATTGTCCTATGTTCCCCAGCTCCTGGGTTAGGAATAGGGTTATTTGACCTGAACCCAATAGGGTTCATATCTGGGGAACATAGAAAACACTCCTCCAGCTACATATTACATACATGAGTGTGGTATCAATCATCTAACACTCCGCAAGAAAGAGAATAAGCATAGGCCTATTGTTTCTCCCTGACTTTACATAATTATTAATTAACACCAACACAGCTGAGAAAGTTTTTAGTAACCTTTTTGTCTATAACACAGGTATTAAAAGCCATACTTAAGTCCCAGTGGGACATCCCGACTGGTAATCTCTATCTGTCAGCAGCAGTTGTTGCTGGTGTCACTGGGTGGCTTTCTTCCTTTTCTAGTTACTCGAGCAAAGCAGATGTTATAAGATCTTCTTCTGATGTTCTGTGTGTAAAATCTCATCAGTGAAGTCACCACAGTACTGGACTATGAAGGATCGTCACATCCTATTAGACAAGATTATGGCTAATGTTAGGCATCTTCAGTTCAACTCTCTTCAGTACATTTCTATTAAACAAATGGCAGGATGCACAGCAGTGCGGCTGTGTGCTGAAATGGAAGGTTCCTACATTTTTTGGGGGCCAGATGGACCGAGGACTGTCCCCCAAATCAGAAACAGGAACTTCAGTGCTTTTACTCATTATTAGCGTGACAACAGAGCAAATTACTGTGACATCAAGATCATAGGGTCACAAAGTCGACACTCATTTGACATTCTCTACTGATTGCAAAGGACCCTGATATCCATATATCAGCCTCTGTGCTCTCTGTCCTGCACTGATGGCAGCAAATAAGTTGAATTTGATAACTGTTTTAGTATTTTGTCATCCATAAATGCCAAACACTCTCTAGTTTCCAGCTTCTCAAATGTGAGGATTTTATGCCATTTGTAGTTTAGAGCACTTTAAATTGAATATCTTTGGATTTTGGACAGTTGGTCAGACGTCACCTCGGCCTCTGGAGTATTGTAATGGGCAATTTTCAAAATTATAGTCCTAATATTTTTAAAGTTATATCATTAAGGGACAAATGAATAAATCTTGAAACAAGGATTCATTTGCAATGACAGATATCTCCCTTCTCCCTTATTTTATTTCCCTAAATCATGGTGTTGTTTTTTTATTTGTTGGCTTTTTGGTGCAGCCAATGGAAAACAAATCAAACTGGTGTTGATTTATTCAGTTTAAGAATGGTGTTTATCCATTTTTGTTGTTATTTGCAGCACTACTTGATTGTGTCATCATTTTGAATTTATTGAATTGACATCAAAATTGTGCTGACATTTTTCATATGCAGGTTAGCGCTGCTGTAACAGTATGTCACATTCAAGCTTAGGCCAGCCAAGTCAACTTTCAGCCAATTAACATTCGTCAGATTCTTACGCCAAAGTAATGCAAACACACAATAAACACTGAGCACAGCTAGCTAACAGTGATGGAAACATTAATAAACTTCCAGCCTTCACACTCAATCAGATCTTCAATCACCAGCAGCATTCAGGATTTCTCCTCCATGTTTCAATAACAGTAATTACAGCTGCCACTGTTCTGGACAGAGTGATGGTCAAGTCAGAGAAAACTCATCACACGATTCTGCAGTGATTAACGCTTTAATGAAAATGTACAGTTAACCCAATGAGCGCAAAGTAACCGTCACCATAACAGACATAAACAGTTCAGGATCACTCTTCTTGTTAGGAGTGCAGCAGCTGATAAATACAAGCAGCGGTGAGATAACCTCCACCTGCCATTACCTTGAAGAAGAAATCTCAACCGTTGATTATTTTGAAACAGTATCATATAATCAGAGCGTGTCCTGGTGCAGGTCGAATGAAGTACATTTCAAAGATGAACGACACAAAGGTTAATTCCATGTCATTTCGTGTGGAGTATTACACTTCTGAACAGAAAATGCAGGCCATAACTCTATAGCCACTTCAGTGGCACCTTCAACCATTCCTACTTAACAGTGTAAGGCAGAAAATGAGCCAAAGAGACTGGAGCAGAGCGAGAATGTGCTTTAACAGGATAAAATGATTTACAGGTATGAGATTCCCATTAGAGTGTGCTAATTGTTTCCACACCATTAGTGACAGTTATCTAATGAAGGATATTTAACCAGGCGCTGTAGTATATCACACAGCTCCTCTCGGTTTAGAAGTGAGAGGCAGTGGACCCCAGTCTTTGCCCTTTCCACCTGCACCACCTCAGTAGCATGCAGATCATTCGGCCAGCTCTACAGGGCACCCTGACTAACGCAAACATTCTGTTTAGTGGTTTGTTTTCAACATTTTAACTTTTCAGCAGATTCAAAAATGCGACAGAACTTGTAAAAAACACAAGCATACATTTGCAACTAGAAAAAAAAGGCACAAAGATGGTCCACATGGGCTGTGTAAAAAATATATACATTTAAAACAATGTAAACAGTAAATCATCTAAACAAGCATGAATTTTTCTTTGCATATTCAGCTATAAAAAGGGGATTTTTTACATGTTATGGGACTATGTACATGAATCATCTTAAAATATTTAAGATCACAGAGGGCTGTTGAGAATTTAAGGAACATTTTTCCTTAGTTTACAAATCATGCAAGGGCTCAGCTCATTACAACAGGCAGGAAAATACATGAGAGAACAAAAACACAGAACTGGCCTCCCTCCAGATGTCAGTCAATGCTCAACAAATATGTGAGCTTTCACAAAAACACAAACAAATAGCATTGTGTTATAATGCTTTAAACGCTAAGAACAATACTTGGACTTTGTGTGCGTGTAGAAACGGTCATAAAACATGTCGGTGTGGTCCTGGATCAGCTTTCTCCCAATTTCAGCCTGAGTTTTCTTCCAACTCCTTTTTCAGGCTGCAGTTAAGAGAAACTCGTGTTAACATCAGATATTTAAATTAAAAAATAAAAACATAAACTTCGAAATTCACTTCATTTCTCCACTCACCTTTTCAGGTAGGCGTGCACATTATCATAGCCATGAAATTTAGCCAGGTAAACCAACACTCCTGTAGCGCAGCGACCGTCTCGGGCCCGACAGAAGCTGCAGTTACAGATGCCTCTGCATGGCGGACACTGCCACTCCTAACCAGGGACAGTAAAAACAGTCAGACTTGCCCAGCACACACGTGATCAAATACAAATATGGTCATGTATGTTTAGATACTCACCGGATTCAGCAGGGCATCTCTGACCTCCTCTCCATAGCGGTTACGGAGACAGGGGCCGCAGAACTGACCCCTCACCCCGACACACTCTGGGTTGCGGCAGCTGGTTTTGGTGTCGATGGTTTTCTGGCGGCACTGGTGGCAAGTGGATCCCTGAAAACAAGGGAAAATTAGTGTCTTCAACTAAAGGAGCCTGACAAACAAAAGGAGTAAACCTTTTCAGCATTTCAGTGACTGTGGAACCTACGGTTGAGCTGTTGTACACTTTCTCCCGCACGTTGGTGCAGATGTTCTCCAGCTCGCATTCTGTGATTTCATCCACAGGCCGCACTACATGAGGGAGGGCCTTGGTACCGTTGAAGGAACGACGACGGGGCTGCACATGAAATAAAGTGAGTTAATGTACTGCACTACATATTAGCAGAATTTGATGGAATGTAAAAGGTGACATAACATGCAGACTGTTTATGATGTGACTTACTGGCTCATCATATTCCTCATAGTAGCGGCTTTTGCGAACCAGGCTGAACTTGTCCTCGGGATCCTCCTCTGGAGGTGGGCTGGGGGGTCCGTCCACCAGTGTGCGGGACCGTGTATGGGGACGGGACGAACGCTCCGGGTTTCTTCTAAGAGCTCTTGGAGTTCCCATGGGGCGCCAAGATGTCTGCCGAGGCTGAAGAAGTTCAAATGGAATCGGTTAATGCAGAGAACTGAAAAAGCACAATGTGATGTGGTGAAATGAAATATTTATTTTTAGGTGAAATTACCGTGGTGGATGCCGACCTTGCCCTCTGTCTTGGCAAGAGTCCAGGTACTTTGTTCAGCTCTGCCATGAGCTTTGCAAGCTAAAATTAGAAAAAACATGAATGAGATTTTGCACAATGACAGTAGAGGCTGTTCTGTTCAGTTCATAGTACCAAATAATCTGAACCAAATACAGCAAATTGTACCATTGCTTTGTTCTCCTTGATATTCAGGGCTCTCTTGTCCATGAAGTTCTCCTCTTCCTCAGCGTCGGAGTCCTCTACTTTAGTCTGAGCGAGAGGTTCCGACGCAGGTCTTTTCTTGCCCGTCTTCTTGGTGGGGAAGGTCATGGCAACCTTGAGGCCGTTGGACCTGCGGCCTCGTCTCGGAGAGTCCATTTTCTGAAAGAATACACAACTTGTGGTTAGAAGAAACTTCCAAGGCATCTGATGAAGTTCTGAACTATGTTGCAATTGCATTTTTCCTTATAACTTACCATGGCTTGCATCTGACTGTTGATCACGTTCTCCTCAAACCCGCTGCACGTATCCTCCTCTGACGTAGCCTCAAACACCTTTGGTTTCTCTGCCATCGTCCTTCTCAATCTCAAGCTGCTCCTCTAAACACAGACAGAATCATTAGTTGCAGACACACACAGGAATTTACGGGAATGCTAAGACTTGGTATTTTATCATTGTCGCAGTTGCAAAGTCTCCTTACACTTTTAACACCATTTGACAAGAATAGTAAGTTTTTAGTATTTGATTTTTACCGTATTTGCAAAGCCTCCATCAGAGCCAAAGCTATCGCAGCTGTCATCAGAAGAGGAAGAGGAGGTCTCCATGGGAACTAGCGGGGAGCTGCGGAAGCTCCTCAAACTCATCCTGGTGGATGGAGGCTGGGCTGCCAGTTTCTGTAAATGATAAATGTACATTTAAATCAATCAATTTAGGGTTGCATTTCAAATACAGTCAACGACTTCTTAATTACTATTTCCATATCACAAACACATGGTTTTATTTAAGCGGCCTTACTTACTAGGCTTACAGTAGGGTTACAAATTACACCTGCTTTTAATCATCAATTAACTTCTCAATAAATTGTTTAGGCAGTAAAATGTCTGCAAACATCCAATTATACCTGAAGCTCAAACTGGCATACTTGAACTGCATGGTTTGTCTAAAAGCCAGTAACAATTTAGTTTATAGCTTCTTTCATAGAGGCTTAAAACCAGCAAGTATATAGTTTAAAAACCTTAAATCAGTTTTTGCTTAAAATAATTAAATAATCAGTCAAAGTGTTTCTGCTAATGTTTCATGCTAATGTCTCACATGTTTAACCTGAGCCTCAGGGACACTCCCCTGTTGGCAAAGTCAGCCAGATGTAACTGAGTCGTGCATATTTCAATACAAATACTCTAATATGTCAATATATCTGACATGTTTCAGTTACTGTAAATGAACAAGCTAACTTTAATATCATCTCCCTCTTAACTTTGGTAACACTAACTTGGTGTGACATTATGACTTAAATCCTTTTAATCATTCGTTTTGCTAGTTTGATACATAATAATATCTTTTCATGCAAAGTTTTGTAAGCTAGTAAACTCTTAAATGTTAAATTAACATTTTTAAGCGTTACAGGAAGTTGGCATTTAAAGGGTAGCTTACTTAACTGTAACAAAGTCGTCATAACAGGATATTTTAACATCAACGTGATTTTAAAAAATACATTATTAATGGCAACAGATTGAATTGTAAATCATGTAAAGCTGTTTTTCTTACCATTGAGCGTGTGGCCGGCATTTTTCTTTCTTTCTGTCCAGACAAACAGAGACACAAACGCACCGTGCTGCAGATCTGCGGTGAACAAAGCTGCTGCTGCAGCTGCACGAGCCCAAACTCGTTCATTTCCCGCGCCACCGGAAGGTCCTGGAAGCTCTATAAAATGTAGTCAGGTAGATGTATAAATACTAAGCTTTCTGACAACATGAGAGGCCAAATAAAGCCACAGCTCGTTGTTAACATTTTGAAGTGTGTTCTGTATTTCTTTGAATAACTAAACGTATATAATTCATGACTTTACGAGGCGTTTAGGAACTTAGAGCGGTGGTTCTTCCAGGAACTGCAGCGCGGCGCGAATTTTTTATTTGACAATTTGCATGTAACGCGGGTAAAATGTTGAACTCTTTCCAGCAGTGAAAAGAGGTCAAGTTTTAAAGGGTAATTATGTGTTCAGACTCAAGTTAGGCATATTTGTGCAAGTCTGTTCAGACTTCATAATATGAAAACTTCACTCACACTTTATATGGGTTACAACTGATAAAAGCATTAAAGGTCCTATTTATTAGAAAAGTTGATTTTTGAGTTTGATTTTGAGTTGATTTCATTCGCACCTCAACAAACAATAACGAGTACACGATAGCATGGAGCTTTAGGAGTGTAGGACGGGTTGGCTGCTATCCCAAAGTGCCAGTTTTTGACCGTGGGAGTGAGACTCAAATATAATTTTTTCTTACAAACAGGACCTTTAAGATTTACTGGCAAAATGAAAAGGAAGAGATTGAACTTTAACTAAATAAAGGGGAATGATAAGAAAAGATAGAGGAACGATAAGGCCTGCAGCAAAACTGAGATAAGTCAAAAATAGGGTGACACTTTTGTGTAAACAACAGGAAGCTGATGTGATTGAAGCATCAAAGAGGGTTAGGGTGGGGCACACCAGAGCAAATCAAACTTTGCACTGGTGGGTGTATATGACCCTTGTAAAACAATGGAATAAGTAGCTCATGTTATCTTGCTGTGACAACAACACTTTACTGAGAGAAACACACCAAAGAGGCAGTTAAGGAAGTAAGGAGTTAAAGAAATGAGCCTTAACATTTTATCTCAGGGCATTAAAACAGTTTATTCGGTTACTTGTGAGAAACAGAGATAATAAATACAATCTCTTTTTTATGCAACCACAATGCTGGTTGCCATCTACCATTTACAGTTTTTTTGCTATTGCTCTAATTAATCTTGCTTTTTTCAAAACTCTTCACACAGTTCTCTTTACCAACATACAGCTCAGCACAACAGTTAATCTCATATCCATGCGTTAATTTATCCAAGTCACACACATCTGATGTCGACACATTAAAATATATATCGCTGTTGTCTTGAAGTATATTTTGTGTATTTTTTTTAATCAAAAACCAAGATTTAATTAGAACATAAATAAGGGGATTCCTTTATTGCATGCATTGCACAACCTAAATAGGCCCATGTCACAGAAATGAATCAGAAATGCTCAAACTTGCAGCAATAGGTTTTTTTTTTTGTTTTTGGTTGTTTGTTTTTGCCATTTTTGCAATGAGTAACGCACAAAATACCGATATAAAAACACAAAAGTGCTAGTCAGCCTTGTCGTCCTACATTTGCTCTCAATGACACTAATGTCCTCTCTTGTGATACAACCATCCAGCGTTCACTGCTTCCCAAAGGGGAATCTGATCATATGGCTAGTGATCATAAGCTTTCAACCTCGATAGATGCAGGAACAGAGAGAAAGAAACGGCACATTGTCTCACACAGTTTCGAAACCTTCTAGTATATGCCTCATAGAGGTCATCAAGGAATGAAAACGCTCAGTGTTGTAGGTCCCAATTAGGAATATGCATTTCTATTTTTTATAACATGTAGCAGAATTTAGAAAATTGCAGAGTAATTTACTGTAATCTTGTGTTATATAAGGGGCTTTCAACATGAATATAATATGTGTCATGTAACGTTTTTACAACAGGATGTAAATGTGAGAAAAGTTAATGACGTGGTCATTGAATGCATTTTGCGTCAAAGTAATTAAAAGTGATCCACTGTTGTGCTGACGGTGTGAAGAGTTTTTAAAAAGTGAACTCACTACAGAGAAAAGTGAGTTAGAAATGGTTTTAAAAAAACTGTAATGGATGAATAACAAAGTCTGAATTGTCCATTTTTATAATAATAATAAATAGATGCTGAGCTCATTTTGAGCTCATTTTATTAACCCTTTATTAGCCTGTTTTTAAAAAATATAAGCTTCACGTGTATTTTTAATACATCAGTGTGATTCTCTTACAACAAGCATGTATGCAGACATAATTGATATGTAAAACCTTTTCAGCGCATGAAGCTGTCAGTTCATGTGTGGCCCACATTAAGTTCTTCCAGCAGCCCCGCGCCCTCCCCTGCCCCCTCTCCTCTGTCGACCTCTGACTTGTTTATTGTCCTGACGTGGTAATCTCTTCTGTCGCTCCACTTTGATCCACCCTCCATCGCTGGCTTTGGCCCCCTCTTTTTCCTCACTGGGGTTTTCTGTCACAGACAATATACCTGGTATCATAGGGGGGCGGTTCTGTGGTGTGACACTGTAACTGTTGGACCGTGGCCTCCCTGGCTGTCTCCAGGTTTTGCTGCTTTTATTATGAATATAGTTACCTCTAGTATTGGTCCATGCATGCTCCCTACCCTGCCTACCTCCCACAGTTAATGTGTTGCCAAAGTAGTTGTTCCTGCGGTGGTCGAGCACTGCTCCGGCACTGAGTGGGCGCTCTCTATCCCTCTCTGAGGCGCTCTCTGACGTAGTGCTAGAAGGGCTGCTGCCCTTTGACCCAAGATGGAGAGGGGAGAGTTTGGCCGACAGGCTGGTAGTTGGCGAGGAGCTGCGCGAGTCGATCCAAGAAGATACATGGCTGCGGTTTGGAGAGCGACGCACAGCTGCAGCATAAGAAAACTCCTGGCTTTCATGTGCAGACAGGAACTGAGGCAGAGTGCGGGCATCAGAGCTGGTGAAGGCAGCAGTCGAATGAAGGGATTTCTGGGTCATCATCTGCCTCTGTCTTACGTTGTACATCCACGTGGGATCAATATCTAAAAAAGGAGATATGCATTGATAAAAATAGGAGCAAAATCAGTATTTAAAGAGGCACTATGTAGTTTTGCAGACGACAGAGACAGGTGGCAGGGTCCACCAAATATAAACAAAGTAGAACAGTATGAAACTGTGTTGTCCTTTATGGTCAGTTTGAATGTTATCATGAAAACAAAGAGTTTGTTTATTTAGTTTGTTTAGGCATAAAGCAAATATATATATATATTTCCCAAAACTACATAGTGCACCTCTTATACTGTTAAATATATTTATGATATCTTATAATTCTAGAAATATATCAATAACAATCTGCATTGTCCAGCAGTGAAACTCTTACTTTGGCACAAACTATGAATAAAACAATTACCATAGTCACACTTGTCTCTGGGGTTCCAGTTGATGTCGCTTGGTGTTGTTTCGATGACTAACTCCACAGTCTTGATCTCATCTTGTCCGCCACTGAGACTCCACGTCACTGGACAACTGTGTCTGGTCGACCTTGGTGATTTGACATCATTCTGAAGTGAGAAAATAAGGACAATATCAGGATATTTGGTGTTAAAAAATATTTATACTTCTTTGATTCATTTTCTGTGTAGATTTGCATTGTTTTGTAAGGGCGCCTCCCACAGCTGCTGAAACGACTCACTTCATAATTGACCGTGTAGTCCACTCGCTGGTTCTGCTGTATCCCAACGATCCATTTGTCCATCACAAAAGGAGGCTGCATTGCAATGACATTAGCTCATAAACAATCACACTATGGCAACCACAACACAAGGCCAGACGCATATTATAGGCAACATTTAGCACTGATTAAAACAAATGTGCTTCGGACCACACCTTTGTCATACGCAGCACTTCCAAATCCTGACGGTTGGTGTTGAAGACGACGTCTTTGATGTAGGTTACCGCTACGTCATCTCCATCTAGCTCAATGTACATTTTCCATTTGCAGTCCTTGAAAAGAAAAGAGCTAATGGTGAGATAATGTAGGTCTGCTATACTCTCAGAAAAAGCACCTGATTGTAGGGAAAAGTTTATAATTGCAATATTCTGTGTGGAGAACTTGGTGACTGTTGTATATAAACCAACAGCACAACCTAGAGGTGGTTTAATGGCAGTGGCCACAAAGCCTCACATTGTGGGGGAGGACAGAGATTATAACATGAAAATATTGTAAATAAATTGCAAGGGGATGAAAAGGGGATAATATATTGAATGTATTGTGTATAAAATATCTAAAACAACTCATTTAGATAACAAATCTTAATGGACACACTATACGAATGCCTCAACATTGCGGTGAGAATTGTCGTGTTTCAAAAAGGAAAGAAATGTCAGTAAAAGCAAATATTTTTAAGTAGACTCTCTGTTACACATTTGGTATTATATTTCTCGGCGGGATCCAGGATTAAATTCTTGAAACGATTGATATTAGGTGATAAGGGTGAAGGTTTTTCCTCTTGAGTTGCTGCATTAATTCCTCTCTGGGAGGCACAAATCTGAACAATTCCCCAGCCCTCTTCTCCTGCATACTGAATGCTGACGAAGCAGTAATGATTCTGCCGATCCCCAAAAGCCGGCCGCAAAACCGCAGGTCACTGCTTAACCACACAGGGTTCATGGCACGGGCCAATCCATTGTGTAGTGATCACAGAGAAAGACATCAGAGGAGTGGCACTAACACACTCGTCTGAGGAGCCTTCGCCCTCTCCTGCATCGTCCCCGGGGGCTGGAAACGGCTCAAAGGGGAAGCTTCAGCAAGCCTCTGGCTCAGAAACACACCAGTGGCCCCGCGCTGGCCTGGTGTCGGCACTGGACGGTCGCACCGGGGCTCCCAGGTCCATGCTAGTCTAATCACCCCAGCAGAAACAATGTCTGGTAATGATGCCTAGGACCCGAGTGCGTCTAATGACAACTCATACATAATTCAGCACCTTTCACTTGGCTGCACGGTGATATCCTCATTAGTAGGGGACCCTCAGTGGCTGTCAGATGGTGGCCGCACAATCGCAGGCCCTCATTTTGTCTTTGAGAAGTGCAGCTGCTTCCATGACATCGCCAGCAAAGAGGGGCGAAGAAAAAAAAAATGCAGTGCGGGTTTGTTTTATTTAGTGCAAAAAAACCTTCCAGTTTGTAAAAACAAGGCTGACACGGAACCTGACACCAGGCAGGGGAAAATAATTAGCTCTCATTTTCTCAGCCTCCTGTTTCCTTCTCCCTGCTGTGTTTTCTACCCACTAAACCACCACATGTCAGAAGAAATGGGAGGCAATTAGCAGGCTCGTTTCAGCCCTGCCGAACACACTGAAAGAGGACTATTTATGATGGGACAATGAACAGCTGAAAGATTAAATAACGTTTGCCTTTTAAAAAGAAAATGACTTCTGGCTAAATGGGCTATTTTTGATTAAATTCAAACAGCAAGTTAAGAGCCACCCTTTCTCCACAGTTTGAGACCCTAACAAAGGGCTGAGAGCGAGTCGAGGTGGATGTGGTACATGGCGGAGAATGAAATGTTTATTTGTCTGGTTTTATGCATGTCTAGTGATGCCTTCAATGGTCAGAGTAACAGCCATCATCATGATTTCCTCAGAACAAACGGCTTCAGCACAAGGAGGCTGATTCAGTCATGGCAAAAACATGATTCTGTGCATCCATTTACAATTATTACCAAACATATTAAAGATGTTAACAATTTATAACAACCCTGATCAAAGTGGATACAACATGTATTTGCGATTGTCCCCACAGATCGAATGATGCTGTTGATGCATTCAGTGTGTGTGTTACTGATACGCAAATAAGATGACATTCATTGATGGCAGCGGTGGATTTCTTTCCTGATGTGTCACATCAATTTTGCACTGGCACATTCATGACATACTGGCTCGTGACATCCCTGCCATCAGTTTGTAAGGCTGTGTAACTACTGAAAAATTGTAATCATTGAGTTGGTAGTTGTATAGCAGGCTAAAAAGGCTTTTAAAGGTGGAATTTGTAAGAATTGGCCACCAAGAATTTATACTCCCAACAAACAGGGGGCAGAGTAACTGCTAACTGTATTTTCTTTATATATCTATGACTGTAGTGACTGTTAGCTTGTTAGCTCAGTTAGCCCTGCAGCTAACCAGACTACCAGGGAAAGGTTGGTGTTTACTCTTCAACACATTCTGACATCTTTGACATAATTTTAGTAAATTATTGAACGTTTTAACTTAAAATTCTTACATATTGTACATTTAAAGCAGTGTTTTCATGTGAAAGCTTATATTAAAGGTTGTTTCATTAATGTGTATGATCAGATTTGTGCTCTTATAATGCTAATGAAGGGCTGAATGACTTTAAAACAGTTTTTTGTTTTTTTAATAAAGATCTCTGTTTCACCGGCACAAAAAGGGGGAATAAATAACAACAATAACAAAATGAACAACAAAAAAAATGTGTGTGTGGTTCACTACAAACTTACGGAGTTCCCAGTTCCTGGTTTCCAATGGTACCCAAACACCAGCTCCAAATTAACAGTTTTACACCTCTCTACCTCCTTTTCCAGCTCATCCTGGGAACAGAAAGAGTATAGACTCAAATATACACAGAAAACCAACAAACACAACTCTTTCTGAAGATGAAGAAGAAACTTTATACCTTCAACAGAGGTGGGAAGTGGACGTGCCCGAGGTAATCATTTGTTAGCTTTTCAATCCCAGCCTGCCAAAAAGGAAAAGAAAAGAGACTCACTGTGATTCCAAATATCAAAGAGATCTCATCCTGTCAATTATGTGTGTATAAAAAAAAATTAGACAGTTGTGGACAATGGTTAACTGTGCCTTGCCTTCAGGTGCATGACGTGACCTTTGGATTTGACCCCCATGTCCCGCATGTCGTTTTCTGTGAGCAACAGCAACCTCTTTCCTGTGATGTGATTTTCTTTAAACAAGTCAGCATACAGCTGCATGCCACATGTCCCCTCCCCTGAGATAGAAGAGGACACACCCAGTTAGTAAAAATACACAAACAACAACTAAAGAGTCGGATTGAAGATGATCCAGAGAGTGGTATGAACAAACCTGCGCCAAATATCTGCTGCATCCAGAAATACTGAGGGAATAAAATGGTGATAAATTAGTTTGTGAAAATCTAAATGAATACATGAAGTTATGATGTTAATACAATGACACTGACCACATGCTCCTCTGTCCACGTATAGATGTCAAGGGTGGGCAGCAACTGTGTGAAAAACAAAAGACAAATAGAAGTAACAGCAACAGAATCTGGATGGGAATTTAACATGTGTGTATTCATGATAGAGAGAAAATCACAAGACTTAAGTAAATGTTATTAAAATGGAAAATAGGCATGTTTTCCATGTCTTCCAAAGCCATTACTTTTCCGGTTATTGTGCTGTGCGATTAATACGACTTGCCTCTAATGGTCTATATCAAACCGAAATGTCCATCTGACTGATCTAACGTGATCTGTTTGAATGATAAATCATTTATTGCTCATTAAATGTAATCAGGCAGAAACTTGCCAGCCAAAATAAAGATTTCATCATTGTGCTCATGAGACTGGTGTGTAATGACAGAAATAATGCAATGGAAAATTGGAGGAAAGATGACTAAATGAATGAGTAATCCCCCCCCCATTCACTGTCTTCTTCCCACGACGTCTGATAACAGCTCAGATTATGAACTGAATGCCGGTCTCAATAGACAGTCGCTGCCATACGTTTCAGTGCAGCCTCATAAAGCCACTCAACCCTGCAGCTTTTTCCGCCTCCTCCTGCAGCGCTGCCGTTCGGAAGTAAACAGATTCAGAAACACTCTGCCACACTGCCAAAGTCTCACTGGAGTGACTTAGCATCACTTTTCAAGCAGCGTATTGTGTTTCACAAATGCTTCTTTTATTAAGATCCACAGCGGCTGTTGACAAAGATACCTAAATCTGAAATTCAAAATGCGGGGCAGAGTTTTTGTGTTTATGTGTGGAATCTGCAGAAAATAAAAGACTTTGAGTTTGGTTTAGTTCACACAATTCTGCCCCCGTGTGGACTGAAGTGGATGATGGGTAACTAAAGCATGAAAACAGGCAGTTGCAAAGTTAAAGGTGCACTATGTTGTTTTGTAAAAGAAATTCAGAAACTCAGAAAGGTATTATTTACAATATTTTTAAGCTAATACAACAAACCCAGACTTGGTTTTTTTTTCCATCACTGAATAAACAAGCTGTTCTCAGAGGAAAATAAGGTCCCCAGAACACTGTTTGAAGCTAGAACGGTGGCAGGGTCCGCCAAATATAAACAAAGTAAAACAACATGAAATTGTGTTTCTTCAAGGTCAGTTTGTTTATTCAGTTTATTCAGTCATAGAAAACAAAATAGATTGTTTATCTCTTACAGTTTGTTAAAGCATGTAAAATCAATCAATGAAGATTTTCTCTTCTGATTAAAATCTCTTCCCCAAAAAATAAATAGTGCTCCTTTAAAATCCCAAGAAGCAGCTCCACAAAAACACCTGAGGCAAGATATTTTATAACCTTATTAAAACTGTATATCTTTTCTGTGTTATATGACAAACATTTTAGTAATAATAGCAGTAATAAAACATAATAAAACAATTATCCTTTTCCTACTATTTGTTTACATATGGAAGTAATAAAATCAATCTAAGACAGACAGATTGGCAGAGAGTTGAAAGATTTATTGACAGAACAGTGAAAGATGAAGAAAATACGTCACATCAAGAAGCTGCAAGGCGTCTGATTTGAGATGACTAACAAGTGTGGAAGCTGAATGTTTCGGTGTCTGTATTTCACACAAAGAAAAATGTAAATATTAGTGAGAGTCCGTGTTAATTGTTATGTCCACTCTAGCATGTGTAGCGGCTTGATGTCGCAGGAGTACAAGGCATCGCTGAATAGCAATATTAGCTTGTGGCAGGAAGCTAACAAGCAACAACAGAGGAATACAGAGGATTACATCCTCATGAGACTGACTGATGATAACAAGCGAAGGGGACAATTGAATGGGCTATGCTCAAGGAAGCATGTCCTTCCCCCAGATGAAGCATAATACCTAACTGAACACTAATGCTAATACGATTTTCTCCACTGTAAAGTGCAGGACTCGAGGCTCAGTTAGACCATATGGCGTGATACTGTATGTAAAATGTGTCTGCAGAGGGAAATCATTCTATTAAAATCTTTGTTAAAAACTGAAAAGCCTCTGGTGCAGAAACATTGTTATTGCTATTAATTATTTCCTGATTTTGTCTCATCTTTCTGGGCCGCAGACTCCTTGAAAAGTAAAAAAGGTAAAATGACAGAATGAAGCCGACAGTCACACACCAAAGTCCCTCTCCTGCTGTTTTGAACCTGGGTCAGTCAGAGGAAAAAACATGTACTTTCTCATCCTGGTAAGAGACTGCGTCTCAACAACTGCACTCCACCACATCCAGAACAAATTGGCCAATCTTAATGTCAGCAAAATGTCACTTCATCATAAAAGCCTGGCCTTCTCTAAGCAAGTGGCTCACGTGGCTCTTTTCTTCACAGCATGGCACTATACATCTGGTACATTAGGCATACAGTAAATGACATCCATAATATCCATAGGTGGAGGGTTACAAATATATTCTATAATATGTTTCTGTGCTATATTGAGTAAATTCTGAAAGCAAATCAATTCATGTAACTTGGACGAAAGAGAGGAAACAGTATACTAAGACGTGGTTTCCAGGGATAAAGTAAAGATGATTGAAACATGACTTAACAAGCAATTAATTAAGAAATAGCACTTCCATTGAGTGAGATCACAGTGTTCAACAGATGCAGCTGTGGCGACACAAACACCGGAGAGCTTTATTCACTGTCATCAGACCAAGCGAGGCGTCCCATCCCAACAGTCATGTTGATTTTGTGTCCTTCTCTGACACAGCTCGACACCGAGGAGTTCTGCCTGGCCTGCATGTTGACCTGCATGCCCGAGTGCAGGACAGGCCGGCCAAAGTCCAAGGAAAACACGTCCTCAAAGCCTCTCATCATGGACTGCAGATCCACCTCCTCGTTACCAGAGGTCGTGATCTGACACGACATCTGCGAACTGTTTGATTCCTCCGTCTTACACTGATAGAACGACTTAGCACTTATCTTTTGTGCCACAGGTAAGAAGAGCTGAGAGGCAGAGACAGGTGGAGGGCAGGGTGGAGGGGGTAAAAGAAAAGAGGAGAGGATAGAAAAGAAAAGGAAGTAAGTAATCAAGTAAACCACCAAATAAGTGTAAATAAGAAAGGTTGTCAATTTTAAATCCAAGATGTGATTTAGAAAACTGGATTGTGAAGGAAAGTTAACAGAGCAGAACAATGGAGACAGATAGGAAAAGAAAGGAAACACAAGAAATCCTTTTACTTGATTTAAACTTTTGTTTTTTACTATTGACATATACAAAGATGGACAACATGACAGCTCTTCAAGAGTGAGGCCAAACATCTTGATCACCCCCTGGTGGCCGGCTGCAGTATAGGTCATAAACCATGTTAGCAGATGAGACATAGGCCAAGTTAAAAACTCAAATACATTTTTCCCGAATATGGTTTCTATCATTTCTAGGTAGTTTTTATCACACTAATGTATGTTCAAGTGTTGCTTAGTGATTGGTTTTGTTTTAATTACCTCAGCCAATGAGGTAATGTTTACGCTGGTGTTTGTTAGTTTGATGGTTGGTTTGTCGCCAGGATTACACATAAACTATGGAATGGATTTCCACAAAACTTGGAGGGATGATCTATGTCGGCCCAGAACAGACCCCATTAACTTCTGGTGCGGATCCAGATAAAGGTAGGAACTTTTTTCTCACTTTCTTTAACATTGTGAGACAGGGCGTTTTTCAACAATTTTGTTAATTTCTTAGTAATGCATTGATCTTGATGAAAAAAATCAGATGTATTTAGATGGCTTGTATGTATAAATAAGTACAATTTGATCCTGATCAGCTTAAATTATGGTTAAGCAGTTATGGGTGGTTTAAAATCTAGAGTGATACTGGGCTATCAGGTTTGATATTGGATTAGGCTTGACTGAATTAAACGGTACTGTTGTGCCTTGGCAGAGGTATGCGTTCTACTGAGTGCCATTCTAGTTACTTATTTGATGATATAAAAAGGGGGTAAAATGTCATGGTTGACATCAGAGCCATGCTCATGATTGAGTAGGCTGGTGTATGGGTGGGAACCATGGATCTAATAAGGGAAATCTGGATATAACGTCAGAGGCGGAGTATTGCTCAGTGGTGCATGAGGCCAAAAAAGTTCAACTTCCTGGGTGTAAAATGGAAGTCACGGGTGCCGACTAGAGACCTACGCCAGTCGAGCAGCTAACTTTCAGTTTAGCCCTGTGCTTTCTTGAATGGAGATGAGACAATTTAATGGTGTGGCTCCTCTAGAGTTTCCACATTTTGCGGGGGTTGTGACGCTCAAAAAAATGTATCCAGCCACTCTTTCACAATGTAGGCTTATGAGAAAAAGTATTTTTGGACGACAGCGCATCACACGATGTTGTAATTACACAGTTTGGCCACTATGCCAATGTCTATTCCTGGAGGTTTGACAGGAACTCAATACCTCGTCTCCATCGCCCGATCACTACTCCGGCTCCAAATTATGTCACCAGCAAGGATGGCAGCGCTCATTGGCTTCATTTTTGTATATTGGCAGGAAGAGGAGACTGGTCGTCCATCTTTATTTATGTCAATGTTTCCAGCTCCAATTATAGGAAGTGTGTTTTGTGGCGTGACAGCCTCCAAGATATCTATACCGTAGACTACTGCAGCCACTCAAGCCACACACAGTTTTAAGATAACAACCGCTTTTTGTGTACAGAAACACAAGTGAAAACAAGTAAATACCAAAATACAATCTGTTGTGTCTTTTGCATGCAAAAAATATAATGCAGGCAAACAAAAGAAAGCCATGAACAGCAGGTCAGATGCTGGACACTCACAATTCAACATGAACCCTAATGAGGAATGCAGCCTTCACTCTGTGCATCACGATGCAAATGTACTTGCTGGGCACCCATGCACTACACTGCACATAAATGCAGCACTGCCAATAGTATACACAGCCCATAATGTTCTCATAATGTGCTTTTACTTTACTTCTCATTCCACACTGTTTATTTTCATTTCATTGCTTCCCCATTTCCACTTCACCCCACAGGAAGATCACAGGAATTCTATCCCTCTCGTAATGGGACTGAGGAAACACGCATGTGAACAGCAGTGTAAACACGAGGTGCTGTGACCACTCAACAGTAGGTGGCGTCTGTCCTGAGGGCAAAGGTGGACCAAGGTGGCGGAAGGGATAATGAGGAACTCACCGGGGTGTTGGACTGTTCGATGAGTTTGCGCTCCCACATCTTTAGACGCCGCTCGCGCTCCTTAAGCTCCTGTTCCTTGGTGCTCAGATCTCTCTCCAGCTTCTTAAGTCTCTCAAGTGTGGCTTCAATCTCACACCTACAGGACACAGCGACAGAACAATGTGAGGTATAGATACATTTAAGTATGGTATGATTTATTATACATATATAAAGTCCCTTGAAGCAGATTTAATAAGCTATAAGATTTAAAAACATTTGTGAGGTTGCCTTTTCTCCTTTATTGGACAGTATGACAGTTATGTGGCAGCCAGAAAATGTGGGGAGAAACATGGGTATGACTTACTGACCCATCACATATGTATCATATTCTGTACAGACATCAATTAAATATTCCACGTTTGTTTATGGCTGCATCATTGCATTAAATGTAAATGTTTTAGAAACTTTGGGATTTCCACTAGAAACTGAAACGCAGTCATGTTGGTTTGAACAATGTTTGGCTACACAGCATCTGTTTGTAATATCTAACCCACACATGTTTCTTTTCATTGAATGTGTTGACAGTAACAAAACATTAAATGTCACCAGCCTTATAATGTAAACAACACAGTGTAAGGAGTAGTGAAATTAATCTCAGTGCTTGGACAGTAAGCAGTGACACATACTAAAATAAAACAAAAACAAAAAACTCCTCTGTAAACAACCCATGATGCCCTGCAGTCACAAGGTGATTAGTCTGCGTGTGAGGCTTTGAATGCGAAGGACAAGACAACGTCTCATGTTTACCTCATACTGGGGAAGTTTGTTTTGCCCAGCGGGTGGGGCTGCACAGTGTGTCGTGGAAATCCATGCTGAGCTTCAGCCTGAAAGAACTCTGTTCTCACGCATAAGCACATGTAGCCAAGGCAGGAAAGCCCATCCTTACTGCTCCCAGTCCTCTACTTCCTCCACCCTGACGCCTCCACCTCAGTTTCTACTCATGCTCAACTTTCCTAATAATTTGCTTTCTTCTCTTTATGGCATTACCCCGTACATTTTCTACAGTTGCAACATGAGCAGTCAAACAAGTCTCTCTTTATTCTTCAAGCTTTTATCCAAACTGGTCTGATACAGAGGGTAACAGGAGACATCTGTTAAGTTTTACATGTTTGATATTTAACTAGTGACTCAGTTTATATTGACTTTTTAGCTACATAATTACTGGACACAATACAATGTCAAGTACTGGCTGTGGTGGTTCCTGTGTCTTACCACCACCACAGCTGGTGCTTGACATTTGATCCAAAATGTACAGTGCAGGCTGGAGGCACTACTGTGGATGTGACATGAAAAAATGAGTGTTTTCAACACAGTCAGCTGACACCTGTATTGTGAGATCACAGAGGAGGCTGAAGGTGCCAGAAAGTACCTGGACTTTAACAGAGCAGGCGTGTGTAGAAAAATGATTGTTTTTGGTTAAATGTTTCTTCAACAGAGGATGCTGCTGGTTTTGGCTACATCCTTGTAACTATCAGGGAGAATATGACATCATCTCACCATGAAGTTTGTCAGTACGTTCATAAATGTGCCTTAATAACCATTTTCATGTCATCTTTTTGTGTCAATTAATAGATTGATAAGAAAAAAACATAATTTAACCAGCATCTTAGCATGACAGTACATGAATTATGGTTGCTTATTTTTGTCATGGCTTTGGGTTTCACTTCCTGTCTGTCTTTTACCCACCTTTTTCCCATTCACCTGTAATTTGTTAATTAATTAGTCCTTGTGTATTTAGTAAATTTGTGTTCTCTCACTTGTCAGTTCGTCTGTTTTAGTCCTTGTGTCACTTTCGGTTTGTTCTAAGTTTTTGTATTTCTGTTTAGTTTTTCTTTGATTCCCATCAGCCTGCTATTTGTCTGTTTTGTTGCCTGCCTTTGCTTTTTTGGACTCAGCTTCACATTATTAAAGCTCGCCTTTTGTTTTTCTACCCGCCTGTCCTTTTGTCTGCATTTGTGTTCTCAATTTTGAACAAACGTAAACTTTACTTTGTATTTCAGAGCCAAACTCACTGTTTATGCTCATTTTGTCATCAACAGAAGACTGAGCTGCGGCTGTCTGTCGCACTGCTATTTAGTATGCCAGAATAAGCGTTAGTGTGTCCCAATACATAGTATGTGAAATGCAGTATGCTAAAAAAGATACCAGGTCCTACTGCAACTGGTCACATTTTACAGTATTCAAGCCAGCATGCTTTTCTGACCCACAATCCTCTACGCAGCAGTAGATTCTTTAAATCGACTGAGCCACCGAGAGAGCACAAACAAATGAAAGCAAATCACGTCCTTTTTCATTTAACTTCAACTTTCGCACTGTGGACTGGAGGGTCTCACTTAAAACTTGGTATTTCACCCAGATGGGCGTAGTTTTGCGAGACGTAGCAGTGCAACTGCCGGAAAACCTTTTGGAAAAGTAGGCCTTTAGGTGATCTAGTTAAAGATGGCAAAGTACTTGTTTCTCCGTAAATTGTGCTGGATGAATGAAAGAGTTTGTGTCCTGTATGTAAGCAGAATTTTATGGTTTATGAACTTTTACTTGATGAATTTATTGTTTTAAGGTATTCAAAAGAATAGTTTCAGTTTAAGTTTGGGAAAAGATCATGGTTTGCATTAAAATAAAAAGTCAATGTTCATTTTTGGTTTCACATGGGACAAGACCAGCGACGATCACAAAAAATTAAAATCATCTCTGTTTTAAGTTACAAGTGACGAAAAACCCACTGTGAGCCAGCTAGTACATGCATCAGGCACACAACACTCTACGCCCCCGGGCAAAATACCAAGTTTATAGGAAGTCCCATGGACTCTGAGAGATTTATGAGCAAGAGGGTCAAAGTTCAAACTGCAATGTTATCAAGACTGTATACATACTACATATTTGTAGGGGGGCACTGCAGAACGTACTAAAAGAAAAAGCATATGATTTGGGAGGCAGCCTAAGTCTTGTTACACTGTACATACCCCAAAGGGTAAAAAGGGTTGTATTCTTACACTATCCACACAATACAGATATTACATTTTGCACATTAATTCAGGAAGTGTTTTATTTGAAAACCTAGTGAACTACAGCATCACACAGAGCCTCTCCACCAAAACATCAGTCTGCACTGTACTTTGTATGTATTCCTTTGTAATTTCTGAATAATGCAAATCAGCTAACAGAGCAAAACAGTATTAAGCCCAACAGGTCTCAAAACATCTCTCCACCCTTTCTGGTGAAGAGCCTCTCTTTAGATTTTCAGTCAGCTGAGTTCACAGTATCAAACCTCTTGACCAACAACAAATGTGTCTCACTGTGTCACACATTCTCAGTTTCTGTTTTCCAGCAGTGAGATTCGCTCCAACCTGCTCCACCTGCAGATGGCTGCCTGGACATGATGCCACCAGCACAACTTCTGAGGAAAAACCTCAGAGCACAGACAAGCCCCGCAGAGAGGCAGACAGAGAATAAAGTAACAGCTGAGACTCAGGCTGTGCTGAACATCACCAAACCTCCAGCTGCTCATACAACCCAATTAAACACTTCTACTTGAAAAAGATGGTGATTATTTTTAGGGCCTTATGGGTAAAGAGAGGAAGTATATCCAGATGGATGATTCTTTGGAGGTTTTCATGCCTTTATGTAGCTATCAGTGTAATTATTAAAGATCTATATGCACAATCTCAAGTCTTTTTTTGTGTTTCACGGCCCCCATCAGCTACATTTCCACATCATTCTTTGCAAACAGTTGCACATTTCCTTAGGCTGAGGCAGTATGTTGGTGAAAAAAAAAGGAGAGTTATAAATACATTGGAGCTTGGCTGATCTCATTACCTCCATTCAGCCTTGTTGTGAAGGAAAGAGTTGCACTGTTGAGGAAGTTGGCTGTCGTTCGACATGGACTCCAAAGTTGAGAGAATCTGCTTGAACTGTGGCCTTTCCTAAATCAGCATACAAACATTTGCTCTGTATGAGATTCAAATGAAAACATACGTATGTTGTTAATTTGCATGCTAAGTATTTGCATACTCAGCGTAGCACTCACTTTTGGCTCTGTTGACCAGCAGTTCCTCAAGAGCTCAGCAAAACTGGCAGGACAGCCACTAGGGATGGTTAACCTCTGAAACACAGACAGTTATTTAGGTTAGTGAGTGATCTAAACTGAAGGACTGCTTACTTAAAGGTGCATTATGTAAGAATTGACCACTTATTGAGGTCTCTCCAAACAAATAGGGAAGAGAACATCACCAGAGGAACCACTAACTCCTGCTCTATTAATATTTTTCTGTTGCTATCTATGTCTGTAGCTACTACAGGGCTCCAGACTAACTTTTTTTACTAGGAGCACAGTGGCCCCTAACTTAAAATTTTAGGGGCGCAAGCAGAAAATTTAGGGGCGCACACTATAAATCGACTTGCAAAGTTTTCCTATCATTTTCACTGTATTACTGATAAATACTTTGACAATAAATGCATAAACTACAATCTTATAAACTTGTGCAATAGTTTTAATAACATACACCAGTTATACAGCTTAAAAACACAAAGTGAATATTTATGCTCTACTGACAACAACAGTAGTGTTTTAATTGTCGTGTTTTAATTGTGTAGTGCCAGTCTTATCAGCAAATTTCGTGTTCCCCGCATGTTGTGGGTATCGACAGCAGAATTTGCAGTTCATTGAATTCGTCTCCCTGAAATACCTCAGCCAGGTGAACTCGCGCAGCCACTCATCGCGAAAGCTGAATTTCCTGCCTTTTTTCGCCACGACCGTTTCCTCACAATCTGAGTCGGACCCATTTAAAAGTCACAAACTTTGTACCAATGAATTGATCATACTTTTTAGGTTCACGGTTTTGAGGTCATACAAAGTGGATTTTTCTAAAATGATAACTACTTTTCACTGTGGGCTAAATGTGTCAATCAAAACTTTTTATTTGTTTAAGATGCCACTGTTATGATTGAGGTGAGAATCAGAACGACTGGGCAGATGTTAGCCCTTGGAAGTCATATTTATTGAACAGGAATTGCCTACAATGTAGATTTATGTAAAGGCACTGTCATTTATAAATCATACAATCCCTAAATTTAAGAAACTGAACTACTGAATTAACAGTCAGAACGTTCTCACAGCTACATATATAGGCTGCACATGGGGAGGACGAGCAGCAAAGGTTTCTTATAATCTTTATTTATTGATGTATTTATATTTGTAATTATATACAGTATATATGTGGGAATATGTGTGTATCTGGCATTGTATTCTATCCTTTGTTCTTTTTGTCTGCCTTGTAAAGCACTGATTGCTCGTTTTGATAAGTGTTATACAAATAACCTTCATTATTATTATTATTATTATTATCAACCACACAAAATATGTTTGTTAACAGATTAAACTTTCATTGCACAACATGAGATTCATATAATCTAGCATTAAATATAACAATTACACAGAAAATTAGGATTTTGGACAAAACGTAGTGTTTGTAGTCCTAACTAAGAGCCAATCAGCTCTTTGATCAGGCGAGAGCCAGGCGTTTCCCATCATGCCCTGCGGTCTTGCAGTCGGTGGAGCCCAACTGCGGCGCCTGGCTCTAAAAACTGCGGCCGCCTTGATCTCTCGAGGTTATCGTTGCCGGCGCGTGCATGACGTCAGAGCAAGTCGGGGTCAAGTCGGACACAAATCTAATCGGCATGCATTGTGCGGTGGTCGCCGGTGATCGATTCTGCGCAGGCCTGGCTCATCTCGAACGAGCCTTCTGTCCATTGTTTACAGGAGACACCGCTATGTGAAATCTGTGGATTCGCGCGATAACCCCCAAGACCCACCTCTTTTCACACATTAGCCTATCACAGTGGTCATCCCCCCCCACCCCCCGCCGCCGCCGCCGCTCTCGCACACATTGGCCAGCCTTCTTCTTCTGTTTTCGTCTCCTTTCTTCTTCTTCTGGAGTTAATGTCGGTTGGCAAACCACTCATTCAGGCATTACCGCTAACTATAGTGGGCTGAAGCGTAGAACAAGTTTGTCAGCAACAAAAATATTTAATAACCAAAAAAAAAAAAAAACAGCAAATTTACTGGTCGCGCATGCGCGAGTAGATGAAAAATTTACTCGCACTGTGTCTAATTTTAGGCGCAAAATGCGACCATTTGGTCGCAGTCTGGAGCCCTGTACTAGATGCTGTTAGCTAGTTACTGTAGCTTAGTTAGCCGTGCCCCTGATCGTGTCTTGTGACTTGTGTCCCAAACCTGACTCAAGTCTGCACAGACCGGGACCTTGGAGCAATGTGTCGGCAACAAATCCAGGCTCAGGAGCCTCCAACTGACATGGCGTCAAAATTGATATTTCTTCACATTATGTTGGATATTTTAGCTATATTTTCATTCATTAATAGTAATGTGAAATTTTCTAAATATACACTTTCTTTCTTCTTGCTAAATGAGATGATCAATACCGCTGTCATAAATTTACAGTGACAATGTACCACTTTACATTTTTATGCTTCAGTTTTGTACAGATTAACAAAATGAGATCTAACATGTTATTAAGTGAGATTAAAGGTGTTCAGACTAACAATCAACCAATTACTGGCCTATCGGCTGGGACAATTAGCATTTTTATAATCATCTAACTCAGTGTTTTATTTGTCTGATTGCCGTTAAAATAAATCAATAATCTGAATCTGTACAGTAACTAGTAACTAAAGTCATCAAATATATTTAATGGAGTAAAAAGTAAAATGTTTGGACTAAATTCTGATGCTAAGATCTTTGTTTTTACTATTTATGTTTACTTTGTGTGTCATTTCCAAAATTCTGTTATTGGTCTCCTTGATTACTGATGATTGGTATCAGTATCTGTCCAAAAAAAACCCCTCTGGGTCTATCCCTAGCTATGTGCCTGCGTGTTTGTGTGGCAGCTAAGCCTCTGACTATACTCAGAACTCACCAGGACCTCCAGTTCTTTGTGTTATTTTCCTCCTGTGACTCTCGTTTTTCAATGTGGGTTAATGCACACAGGAAACCTGGCATTTAATGAAGGCTTTTACTTTGACTTTGAATACAATTGCGCTACCACTGTTTCGCTTTTTTCGGTTTTTATGCTAAGCTAAGATTCCCATCTGCTGGCTGTAGTTTTAGATTTACTGTACAGACATGAAAGTGGTATTGATATTTTCACCTAACTCTTAGGGGAAAAAAGCAATTACATTTAGCAAAATATCAAGCTATTTCCTTAACAAATTTCACACCTATGACATCAAGCAACAGCATGAGATTTAAAATAAGGATGGTTTATTTATCTGGACAATAATGATTGTAGTACATGTAATCACACACTAGAGTACCTCATTTTTCTCCACCACGAGCCAGGCCACTTGTAAACCTTCCAGGCCTTTGAAGGGTATCTCTCGGGTGATCATTTCCCAAAGCACCTGTCACAGAAGTCAAGAGCCAAGGTCAGTAAACAAATACTCATAACGCTGTTAAATGATACACATACAGAACATGTATGTGCAGGCTCTGTCAACATACACTATAAAATATCTATGAATCTTTTGTTTTGCCCCACCAGGTGGCTTTGACAAACAAAACACTGCTGAGCATCATTCATATACAAATCAACATTAAAAACACTTTTCTGTCTGCCTCAGAGACAAAACACAACATATAAAATAGGCAAAAAGATTCATTTTGGATTTCATACAATGATTAAAGGCTGCTATTTCTGAAGTACTATAACAGTACTCCCTTGATAATTTAGGTTCTTTTCAGCCGTATTCAGCAGTGTCAGAAATAACAACCTGCGTCGACATCTTAAAAAATTAGATCATGAAAAGGTGGAGGAGAGCCATTTTTCATACACCCAAGGGCTCTACTGTATATTATGTGTGCACCGTACTTCTCACTTGCCAGCTGCCTCTCATTACATGTATGTGTTTTACTATGGAAAAATGTTTGAGGAGGAAACTGCATACTAAAATTTGCAATCATTTTGCAGTACCTGGCATGAAAAGCACTCATTGCAATCACAAACATTGTCTGTTTATCTTATGATATCCTACATATATCTGAGGAAACATAATTTTTACATATTCTTTGTTAAGTCATCAGTAATTTACCCATGTATACCAGGAACTGAAATTGAGTTGGCCGATTAAGGGTAACTGGTAACACTTTCCATTTAAAAACTGGTTCCAAAGCTCATTCGACAACAGAATAAGAAAAACACATTAAGTTTCTTGATTCTGTACCTCTGCTAGGTTCAAAATCACTGCTATTGTAAACTTAATCAGGGAAAGAAATGTAGAAATAATAATATCAATGGGACTGGTTGACCAACAGTTAAGCCATAAGGGACTTCAGTGTTCGGTATTTGTCGAATAATTGAAAAAATTAATTGTTAAAATCAACCAGTATGTACAGAACTACTAAGAAATAGTCTTAAGAACAACCCTAAACTTTGACTTATGAGTCAAATGAGTCAAACTTTGTATAAAGAAGCTGAAAGTTCAAACTTTTTGCAGTCTAAAGGGCTCGTATGCTCCAGCAGAGCTGCTTGTCAGGTGGTCAAATAGCTTCCAAGCCCCCTCCCCCAACACCTTTTCCGATGTCAGATTTGGGGGGTCTGTGTCCGACCATTTCTGTACCTTTACGAAACTGGTGATCTGACATTCACACCCACTTCCTGCGCTGATTGGCCTGCTGTGCAGAGGTGAGAAAGGAGCCAGGGATTGAACTTCTCTGCCTGGATCTCTTTTTTCATTTAAACCAAAACTATTCCTGGTCGCTTTCTTAAGTGTACAACCTGAAGTGCACAATGTCTTTCAGGAAAGAGTGTTTGAAAACGTGTACCGTATCCCAATATTATATTAACACTTGTAAAATAAAAGCATATATTTTATAAACTTTAGTATATTAAAACATCATGATGTTGTATTGACAAAATTAGATATAAGACTTGGAATATTATTGTTGTATTATGTAAAAAAAAAAAGTAAATGTTGAATTTTTCTATGATCTACAGAATTTTGCTATAAAAAGCTGTACCAGAGTCATGAGAATTTCACCCTTTTCCTTCTTATTACTCACCACACCATAGGAGAAAGTGTCACAAGTCTCAGACACAGGCAGGCTCTGGATCACCTCCGGAGCCATCCACGGAAACGTGCCCACCAAGGACATGTGTGTTGTGTGGGTCAGGAACTTGGATGCTCCAAAATCACAGATCTGACGAAATGAAAAGAGAGCCGAGATAAGTGCTACAACTCAATCAAAATGTTTATTTTGGTATCCATGGCCACCATCCATAAAACAATGTACTTGTCATGTAATACTTAAAAATGCACTAATCAAAGCAGGTACATATAGACAATGTGTTAAAATGTATTTGGAGTTATTCAATATTAATCTCTTGAAATTAAAAGATCAATATATTGTCATGAGTTTGTGTTAAATCTTCTTCTTTCGACTAGCCTCATCTACAAGAGCACCTACAGTGAAGCACACCGGTGATGCAGTCATCGGTTTCTTGTACAAGCTAAGTTAGTCACTGCCCTCTTGTGTCCACAAACTGTAGGTAAATATGATACCAGTATGTGCTCATATTCTTCTTAAATTCTGCAATAAAAGCTGAAACTTTCAGGTGACCGGACAGCATCACCTCATCAGAGCAGTCTCATTGTGCAGCAATATGTAAAGAGATAAACCTCGACGAGGTACAAGTCATAATGAAAACCTACCTTGAGAACCTTGTCTGCTGTCAAAACAACTGAAAGAGAAAATAAGTATTCACTTTTAAGAATATATTCATGATCATGTTTTGGACACATAAAAATGATGCTAGAAATCAAATCTGTTACCATTCCTGGACTTTAAGTCTCTGTGGATCACCTTGACGGGGGCCTCTGAGTGTAAATAGTGCATTCCTAAAGCAGAAATAGACATTTTTAGAGGGAGATCAGTGGAAACTACTACATAAACCGGCGGCTCTGATTTATCATATGAGAAAATAACGCATCTTCCAACTGATAATGTGAAGAGAAACCCCATAATGTTTGAAATACTGCATGTAAATATAAGGAATTATATATAAGGAATAAGGAATTTACTAATGAGCAAAATCATTACCATGTCTACTTACACTGCCTGCACACACTAAAGCACACAAAAACAGGATTTTTAGTTTTGTGTTTTATTTTGTAGTTCTCTCCATGGGTCATGTTTTGCTTTTTACTTCCTCTCTTTGTCCTTTGCCCCCCTTTTTTCCTGTACCCTGTGTCTCATTAGTTAATCACTCCCTGTGTATTTAAGCCTGTGCTGTCCCCTCACTCTTTGTCAGTTCGTCTGTTCCTGTCCTGGTGTCAGTCCTGTTCTGTTTCCTCACGTCATATAAACGTCTCATATGTTCCTTGTGTTCCTGCCTCTGCTCTCTGTGCTTCTTTAGTTTTTTTTTGTACTTTTATTCTCAGATTTGCCCCTGTCTGCTCCTTTTATTTTTGCTGCTTTTAGTTTTCAGCTTTTTGTTGACTGCCCTTTGTGTTTGCATTTTGGCCATTTGGACATCAGATTTTGGACATCAGCTTATTAAAGCTTGCTTTTTGTTTTGCAACCTACCTGCGCTTGGGTGTTTAGACAGCAACAAATGAGGACTCAAAACCAGCAGTCAGGCTGGCAGTCTTCCTTTGTAAAACTGTTTATACTTCCAAAGCAAAAACTGTTTGCTGTACCAATATTTCTGATTTAACCTGCTGTCAATCTGGCTTTCAGACCTCAGCACAGCAAAATCAGTGTGGTTCTGCTGATTAATCGTCCCTCTTAGGCCTTTGATATGCTTCATCATGATATGTTGAGATTCTTAAGATAAACTGGCTTTAATAGGACTACTTGTGGCAAGTTAAGATATGACCTGCAAAACTGAAATTTCTCATTGGGCTGCAGCTATATACCATTTTAAAGGTATACACAGTGGAATGAAAACAGATGGTTGCCATACTGTGAACTTTATCTACAGTACTGAATTCTAATATGTATTAATGTTATTTGAAATAAAGATATTTTTACTCTATATCAAGTCTTGTGTTCTCACACCAGAGTGGCAATTTATTGATATTATTTCAAATTAGAAATTAGAATCTGTATCAGAATTACTTTATTTATCCCAGAGGGGAAATTGGCAAATGTTTATAAAATTGAAAAGTATTTGTCATGGCTTGCTGATTGGTTAGTTATTTCCTGTTTTATTTTGTTGTTATATATCATCTTGTGTCTTTTTGTCACTTCCTGCTTACCTTTTTCAGGTTTCTGTTTCCCTCCCTGTTTCACACCATCCTCGTTAGCACTGCCCTGCTCCCAGTGACTCTCCGCCTCATCCCCTCTTTAGTTTAATTTGTATTTAGGCCTGTATTGTTCCCCACATTTTGCCACTTCGTCTGTGTCTTGTGTCTTGTGTCTCCGTTGTTCCTCGTGTTCCTGCCTGTTAATCCAGCGCTTCTTTGGTTTGAGCTTTTATTGAAATTTTGCATTTTTATAGTTCTTTGTTCTCGGTTTTGCCCCTGCCTGCTCCATCTGTTTTGTTGCCTTTTGTTGCCAGCTTTTGTGCTTGGACTTGTGTTTTTGTGCAAGATTTTTTTTAAGTTTGTGGACTTTGGTTACCGGCTTTATTTAATAAAGATCACTTTTTGTTTGTTTACCTGCCTGCCTCGTTGTGTCTTGCATTTGGGCTTCCTCAAAACAGGACAAAAAAATCACTTCCTCTCAATGACTTACCCCAGCAAAAAATAAAGGTTCAACTAATTAATTAATATAGAGACGTTGTTATTCAATAACAAAATAAAGGATAAAATCATAAATCATTTCACGTTTACCTCTGGCGATCTCTACAGCCCACGTCATGATCTGTCCAATGTCCATTTCCTCACTCTCATCACTGGACAGGTAATCATACAACGATCCACCGCTGGCATACTCTATGGAGGAAAGTGAGTCTGAGTTTGTATCATTGGGAGCTGACTGACAGGTTGTGATGGTAAAATGTCTTACAGTGACAAAACTGTTCTCTCGAGGCGTTACATTGTCCATATGAGTGCAGTATGTGAGAGCATTACGTGAAAACAATTGAAAATTGAAATTCTGCCAGTGGACTGCTGGAAGCCAACTGACAGCATCTTGTTTACAGATTGCTTCTGTCACTGTGGCCGTGGGCGAGCTCCATTTATCACAGTGTAACTGAACATTATGAGCCTGCCTGTTCCCTCAGGAGCCCACATCTTATCAAATCTATCAAAAATAGTATAGTCCTTTTGCTTTGCTTTCAAAAGTTTCATACACTTCTTAACCATGTTGCCGTTTGGTGCAGAGGTTTCTATGGAAGTCCACCTCAAACAACAGGCCAAAACATGGAAATAAAGCTTTGATAAAGCATGTAGAACAGGCAAAACAACATTTTTCTATCTGCTAACTTGTGAGATAAAGGGCTTGGATAAAGATAAACAAGCGCTATCATACCAGCTAAGACAGCAGGAAACCTCTGTTTGTGCATAATAACCCAATTATGTTCCAACACAGCAATGTAAACATGCACCGGCACCAAGACAGGAGTCTAATTAACAATCATAAAATACACCGATGTTTTTTTTGTTAGTATGAATAGTATTATATGAATTTTGAGTGGCTTTTTTGTAGCATCACTGGCTGACAGCAAACATATAAACTCGTGTCTTAAATGAATCCCAGCTACAAATAAGCTCAACTTACTTCACCTGTACGTGCAAGTGAAGACTCGTCTGCTTCTGTACTTTGCACCAACCACATTCCATAGATAATAAGGCTGGATGTGATCCTGTTGTAAACTTTACTTTCATTTGAGTGCCATCCACCTCCTCAGAGAGAATTAGTCTAATGTAGATGAGTTTTTGTATCCCACACATAAATGTACCTTTCTTTACCCCCAAACAATAACAAAGCTCAATTAACTGGGTTTATAATGCTACTGACTGACAGCAGATGTTGTTAAACCCATGAGACTAACAGGTGTAGATACTGGCTGTCAGAAAGAGGGAACTCCCCAGCCTGAAGCTGTACGGTGTGTCAACACACAAGAGGAAATTTATAACAGAGCTGATGAATGTGGACACGGCATGCTCAGGTTGGCAATAAACCTTTTTCCTGTATCTGGTGTTAATTAGATTCTACTTTGATAAATAGGGATACAGACCAGCACCTTGACAACAAAACCTTTCTCTTTCACAGCTGTAAAATACTACAGGGGCTGATAAGGTGCCATGTGCCGTGACTTTCCCTCTATTGTTCAGCTCCAATTCTGCGGGACATGCTCTAAAACTGCAACATCCACTCAACTGTTAATGATTTCTGTTTCTTTTTCCACAGCTTTTTAAACCTTTCACACAGCTGTTACATAGAAATTATGTTTGTATAATGTTAAACATAAGTGCAGACACCAAGTACAGATTTTACATCAGTGTCTTCTGGTCACAATGATCTCAATCTTCTTCCTAGTGAGGAAAAAAGCTGTTTCAGTTGTGTTGGCTAATTGACACTGTGACAATATGTTGACAAACAAAACCTTTAAAGGAGACCTATTATGCTTTTTTTGGTGCTTCTGTCGGTGCGGACTTAGACCTTTTTAGCCTTCGAGATCATTTATATGCACAGATTTCTACACAACACACTGAAGGCAGGAAACAAAATGTAAACGCATTATAGATCACCTTTAAAAATGTTTCAGAATGTTGATTTTTTTTTAAAGAATATTTTGTTTCTTCTTATCTTAAGTGTCCGTACAGTTCTGTTAATTTTGTTTGATTTTGACAACACAACACATTTTAAGCATGCACTTGCACTTCAATTCTGCTGCTTTCACATCAGAATTTCTGATTCGATCCCAGTTTTTATGCTTCTTACTGTCATTTAAAGTGTTTTTACTGTTTTATTGTTCAATTGTTTGTTATTGTATTAAAGCCTCAAGTCATTGCCCCTTTTAGGCTTGTTGAATTATTTGTAAGTGAGGCCAATTTAATTATCTTATTTTGATCAATGATTATAATGTTATGTAACAGCACCCCTGCTCGTGGGAAAGAAACAAGTCAGTGTATTGTATTGGACAATACGGTCCAAAACACATTAGATTCAGAGAGGACAGATGTGAACTATGGGCTTGTATTTATCAGTTTCACTGACCAACAGAACAAAGAACATCTTGTTTGTGTTTAAGTCACACTGTGGGATGTTGGGCATTGTCCACATGATAGAAGGAAGTGATTCTCACGCTTCAGGATGTGAGTTTCTGCTTCTGCTTCTGTGTCTTTAGTAGTTTTTCCTAGAAGGGGAGCGAACTCTGTGGCAGTAAGAACAAGACGTTAAATCTATATAAGCTGTGGGGAGTCACCTCAAACAAAGTCACAGACCTTTCAATAACAGCACTGTCAAACATAAATTATACTTCGTAGTCCAGTTCAGCCTTTGATGTAGGGTCAGTAAACATGTTAAGAGCCTGTAATACAGCCTCCTATCTACACCGTGTACACTGAGCTGTTTGTACTCTAAGGCTGCCCGTTGGTCCTCTGTTCTTTAACGAAAAGAGTATTTTGTTTTGCTTTTCCGAAAGAGGGAACGGTCTCCATTTGTGCAACTGCAAATTAAGTCACTAGTGGTGAAATAACTAGAAAATTATTGCCAGCAATTTTGGAAAAAATATACATTATTCGAGTATGTTACCTTGGGTTCTGGGTAATGTGATGGCCATTTGTCCACTAATTTATGACATCTTACAGACTAAACAACTCATTAATTGTGAAAAAATAATTAACAGATCAACTGTAATTGTAAAAGCAAGACAGTTGAACTACAGTAGAACTGAAATGACATCTCCACAGGACGACCTCTAGATTCCTGCCTGATGAAAGTTTGTGCAGAGGCATCGTGGGCCCCTTGAATACATGTGCTTTATTCTTCTCAGCCTCTAACCTAGACACAAAAACAAACAGGGCACACAACTACTGTACCAATGTGTGCACTTCCTGAACCCTCTGGCATTCACGAATGCTTCCATAGAAACCTCTGCACCATTCAGTGTTGAGCAAAATGCAACTGGTGCAAGCAGATTCAGCTGCTGCGCTTTCTATTAGGGTGTAGCCCGGTGGCTCTGATGCACACTGATTATTATTTAAACGTATTGTATGCACGGTCGGTATTTATTTGAAAAATCTTACCAGTGACGATTCCATAGTTGGGAGCCTCAACAATCGCACCATAAAACTGGATGATGTTTCGGTGGCTGAGGACACTAAGGATTTCAGCCTAGGCAATGAACACACAGAGAGAAAACGTGACTTTTCTTGATAATGGTGCTTGTTATATAATAAAAATAATATGATGTCATAGGCCACTTATAGACCACCAATATATTGATCAGGCTCTGGTAGAAAGTTTACCATGTTCACTCTCTAAGCTTAGCGTGTTAGCATTTGATAACTAGCACAGAACTCTACATGAAGTACAGCTGAGGCTGATGGGAATGTCAAGCAAGTGTTGGACAAATTGAAATTCAGACCTGGAGATGGCACTAGATGAAAAGGTAAAGGACCGGATGTGAATGTTTGTGCCAAATTTCAAGGTAATACATCCAAACACTGTCACACACATCTTGTGATGGCACCAGAGGAAAACTCAAGAGATGAACAAGGTCTGCATTAATCTTCTGGGGACCATGAATGGCCATGCAATATTTTGTGCCACCACCAGATGCTGAAATATTTTAGGATAAGTGGGAACTTTGACCTGCTGGTGGTGGTAGAGAGTAAGTCATTAGGTTCATCAAAGTCTTTAGGATTCATCCTCTGGGAACCAGGAATATCTATATCAAATTCCATGGCAAACTGCCACAGTCATTTAGAGCCGGACCAATATATATATACATATATATATATATATATATATATAATATATATTGCTAGATTTTCGGTGTATATTTTGTCTGTTGTGAATGAACATAATAGAGAAAACAATGATCAGGGTCATTATAATTATTAATTTGCCAATGGAGTTCAATCAAGTATCAGTGTGGCTCTTCTGCCATTTACATATTTTACTAAAAAACACAAATTTCAACCTCACGATGGTGCTAGAAATGTCATGTGATCACCAAAGTCAGCAGTATTCATCCTCTCAGGGCCATGTATACGTGATCAAATATTAATAGCAATCCAAGAAGTAGCTGCTGACATATACTACTCAAAATTAGTTGGGGATAAAGGGATATGGGTGCATATATCCATGTGCATGGATATGCAATAAAAGTAAAACGCAATGTGTCGCATCCTTTTGGGGGGACCAAAAATATTCACAAAACACAAAATAAAAATGCATATATCTCATCAGAATAAACAATCAAGTGAAGCACTAAAATATCCCTAACTAATTTTGAATAATGTATTCAGTCTGGACAGACAGGCAGACACAGCAGCTGGCTTAGCTATATATACATTGTTAAGGGGTAAGAGTATATATAAATATATATTTTAATATAACATACAGCTCAGGAAGACTATTGTAAAACCTGACAAAACCATTTAATTGTAGCCAAACACTATAATTAAATGAACAATTGCTTCAGTGTGAAAGGATTACATTATTATTTTCACTGAACAATCTCCTCTCCAACACTTGAGTGAAGTTGAATGGATATCTGTGATCTTTTACAATTTCATAAAAGAAACATGATGAATAATTTTCTGAACATCTTATCACAGGCCAACCAATGTTATACAATTTCCCTGAAACGATTTCAAAGATAATTCTTTTTTGTCTTTGAGACAATGAGCGCGAGCTTTCAAAGAGATCTCAAGAGCCAAATACATTCTTTCACTTGGCAATAATGTTTTTCTTTTGCTGCACATTTTCTAAGAGAGGGGGAGTATAATGACCATGAGTGATGGGTACAGAAGTCACCACATCTCCCCTAAATGGGGTAGCAATTAAAATGATTACTACACTGACAATTAAAAAGTATATGAAAAGCCCGAGCAATTATGACTCCTACCTCGTTTTTAATCTTGAGCAGCTTTTTCACTGCCACCTCTTTGTCCTGGGAGATCCACCTGGCTCGGTACACACTTCCGAAGCTGCCGCCGCCGCAGTTCTCGTAGAAGTGGATGTCATCAAACTTGATTTGCACGAAGGAGGCGCTTGGAGACAACATCTCATAATGACACTCAGCAACAACTCGGCTTCTGAGGAGGATCACAGGGGAAGGAAGGAAGTCTGGTTCACTCAACAAAGTCCTCTAATGGTAAAACAAACTTCAGACTCCTGCTTTGAGAGAGGTTAGATGAGACTCCCACATGACCCGAAAGAGGCCACTGAGCCATTGGCTGATTGTGGTGTCAGTGTGATATCCCTGGTTTTAGCCTCTGTCTCTGCTCCTGTCCTCATCATCAGCACCGGTAAGCAATGAGCTCAGATTCTGCTTGTATAAGGACGATGGCATGCCTGGTATGCTGTGATCATGCAGCCAAAGTCACAGACTTTTTCCAGCCTGGTTCACTGTGTTCAGTACAAGTAAGGCCACAAGCAGGGAGAGTAAAAATAAATGTGATGATAAACATGTCTGTAAATGGAGAAACCCTCGTACTTTCTTCATCTTTACAACTAAAAAACAAGCTCTTCCTGCCTGTAGTCAGGGTTAAAAATGTAATGCTTCCAAGCTGGAGTGCACACAGATTGATTATCATATCCTTTTGTTTGTCCGTAACAGCATAAAAGCATCTTGTAAAGAAATAATCCCATCATTACAGGAAATTGTAGCTCTGTTATTGTTCGTAGGTTTCCCATTTACAGCCGAGCAATTACGGCTTTTAAAAGGCTGTTACCTGGGTCTTCATTGGGATTGCTATCCGTCCCAGCGGGAAATGCCTCCATTGTCACAAAGGGGAGCCATTGCTTTCTGCTGATTTACTTGTATTCATGCTATACTTAGCCTCACAGCAATCTGCTCAGCGGATCAGCCCACAGTATTGTCCAGCCACTCAAGAGGCCAGGGTTACTGGGATATGGCAGCACTCTTGCTCTCGCCTCCTGCCAGCTCTCTCTTCATTGCAAACAATAACAGTCTGGTGGCCATACATCAAACCACAGGTAGTTACTGTAATCAAACTAAATGAAAGATAAATAAGATAGCTTCTTTTTCACATCATAACAGTCAGCAGCATGGAGATATTTACTCATCCAGATGTTGATATCACAGTTTATAATCAATGATCTGACAGTGCATGACTAGATATTGATCATGCTCTGTGTGGCTGAGATTTTTGGGGAGATTTGCATGACTGCATGGCACTGGTGCCCCCATGTTCGAAAGAACACAGGATGCTCCTATGGTAGATATAACATAACAAAAGCCCCATTGATACTGCCTTTTCACAAGGTGGGAATCTAATTAATATAAGATCGCATCGCTGTCTGCATGAAAGTTACAGAGGTGAAATGCAGGGACAGTTTTGTTCTGCCTCTGATCCTCCAGCGGAGGTAGTAACAGAGCCACAACAGAGGCGAATTGACCTCTGTGTGCAACTTTCCAGACCAAACAACAGTAATGTGGTAGGAGGTAGTGTCTTCCGCAACTTATATGAGGGAAAACAAATGCAGAATTTATACACTGAAAAGTCGCTGTCACCGCTCTTTGTCACACTTACGCCCGAAAATCAGCGTCTTTTGCCGACAGCGAGAGCCATGCGTCACCTGTTGTTTACTGGCAGTGATTTAATGAGGAACAGTCACCGTGACCATGGCCACCCTCCCTACGGAGTCTTGAGTGAACTTCCCCCCCGGAAAACAGCATCCCTCTCCGGGACTGAGAGCCAGACAGGGTCCGCTATTTACTGATGGCGATTATGTGATGTAATTTAGAGCAAAAAAAATCACATTTTTGTCACTTTCCATGATGCATGGTGGGTCAGGATCTAAGTCACGACGCTTCCACATGATTACAAACAGTTGGCGGATACTTGTTTAAATTTACAGGTGGAAAGCGGCAGAAACTCTTTAAAAAAAAACAACGTTATGATGCCCATTCTGGTCCTGCAATGCCGGCATGCTGTATGAAACGACACACTGGAGCGGCTTTAGTGGTTCAGTGTTAACAAACAAAGGCGGCGTGAAGGCGCGCCTTCGTTGCGGCGCTATTGTGGATTCTCTGTCTGAAAAGGACTAAAGTCTCGTTTTGGATGCCCACCCCCCCTTCCTTCATGTGGTGCCCTCTATATTTTTTTGCGCCCCTACCCCTCAAACATCCTGAGTCCACCACTGCTGTTTATTAAGACATGATGCACTGAAAACATTCAACAGTATTCAAGCTGAGAAAGCAAAGGGCAAAGTTGTACACTGCCACATTAGTCCTTCCTATAAACTGCCTCTAACAGCCCTGAAACAGCAGTAAGCGTGTACTAATACCCTGTGTTACACACACACTCGCATTCTCCGGCCTGCATTAACACTCCTCATATCTCCATGATGCCACTCAGCTGCCATGTGAACATCTAACTTTCACTCTCAGTTTCAAACATATATCGCCGCAGCTGCTACGTACCAGCATTAAGTGTGAAGTTTGAGGCTTCAGAGCAGCTCGTCGTCGGTCACAGGTTTCAGGTAGAAGATAAAAAAATAAGGAGAGTAAGATTTCTAGAGAAGTCAGAGTTCCGGGAAATCTCATGTGACGTTTGAGGATTTCTCCACTCACTCCGCGGCTGTTTTACTGGTTGCACAACTTCTTCCCGCAGCAGAGAGCAGAGAGCAGTAAGCCGGACTGAGCTGCTCACACAGAGGCAGCATCCTGACAACAACAGCTCCCCCTGCTGGAGCAAACAGGGACAGACTCTGCGGTCCTCTGGATGTTCTGGTGGCCTTTTCTTGCCTCTTCACGTCCCCTGGGCCCTCGGACCACACGAGACAAACAAAGAAAAACAAATACTTCCTGAGCTAAGAAACAGTATCACTGAAACAACAACAACACTGTAGCTTTTATTCTTTTCACAAATATTCTTTTGTCAACTTTTTGTTTTAAATGAATTGTTTCTTTAAATGTGTTGAATTCATTTTTATGCATTGTATAAAGCACTTTTTGCACACATGTGCCTCTGTTTTAGGTGATGCACAAAAACATCTCGCTCAGTCATCACTCGACCCGTACAGATGTAGAAAGTAATCAATTACATTTGCTCAAATACTGTACTCAAGTGTAATTTTGAGGCATTATTCTACTGTATACTTATACTCAAAGGTAAGGTAAGAATTGTACTTTTGACTCCATTTCATATCATTTGACAGCACATTGTGAATGCATATATTGTAGCTTAAGACTTAATGTACAAAACTCACTGCTTGGCCATTTTATTAGATACACCAATACAATTTAATGCAACCCAATGCAACAGATGTGTGACTAAATCTACATTGAAGATCATAATGTTCAGTAGTTTTTTTTTTGACACTGTCAAGTGTTGATTCACCAATATGTTTATTATTGTGTTGTAGTTGGTTCTAATATTTTATAATATAGTTAATGCCTCTCTGGAAGTGTCAATCAAAACTGAACATTATCATTTAAGATTCAAGATGAATGTAATTGTAATTATGCACTACAGGGTTGTATAATGAAATTTATGTTAGTATTACCCTAAGCGACATACACAATAATTCAATAATAATAATAATAATAATAATAATAATAATAATAATAATAATAATAATAATGATAAGAGCCTTAGCCTGAAGAAAGAAGCTGCTCGGTAGTCTGGAGGTACGCAGCGGGTACTTCTTTTTTTTTTTGCCAGAGGCCAAAATGTAATAGATTGCATTAGATTTTACAGGTGAGTCTAATAAAGTGACATCTCAATATTAAAGATGAGATCATAATTAAAATGTACTTCTTTACCATGTGCATGCTCTGTTTATACATCAGTAGTGATGTAATAGTACAATATGTAAATATAACCCTGCACCATTCTGCCTCCACATAAGTAATTTCACTTTTCATACTTCTAATACAATTTTAGTTTAGTTGTAGTTGTTTAGTTATATATGTTCTACTTTTTTATAACCTGAATACTTGTATTTTTATATTTTTTGGGTACCAAACTTGTGTCATGCAGATTTAATATTGGAAATATAAAACATTAACAACAGTTTAAACGTTGTTGATCAGGTTACGGAGAATGAACTGTTTAAACTGACCTTCTGTTTCACTCTAACAGAAGGTACTATGACTAAGTCAACAATACAAATGATCACATGTGTTCCTGTAAATTATTGGTACAAAATGGGCTGACAAATAAGATGAAATCCCCCTGAAATCCTGTAAATCACTGGATCCTTAACTTGGGACAAGGATTAGACTTTTAGATATTTTGACAACTATTTCATTTCCTAAGAACTGAATCCAGGAGATCATGAGTAATACTGACTTACTCTTACTTACTCACTCCTCTCTCAGATGAAGATATGAAAATTATAAAAAAAAAAAAAACCCTGAAGTTGAGTAATGCTTCTGCATGCTCTGAAATACACGTTCTCAAACTAGAGCCTTTTTTGTTGTGCTAGAAATCAAACTGCAAACTATTGTGATGCTTTTCCGACAAACCATGATTATAAATAATGCGCTGATGAAACACAACAATAACACACATCACACACACATACATCTAAAATATTTAATACTGAAAGCACACAAAAGTTTTTCAGACATTTACTGTATCTCAGACCTTTAAAGAGAAATGTGCTCACGTGAATAAAAAGTCAAACAATCTTAACAATTGTTTGCATGCTGAGGTCAAAATAAATATTTGTATACAGTTTACAACACTTAAGATTCTCACAAACTTAAATATGTATAAATACTGTTTGATACAAAAGATACGAAACAGCTGAATATCAGGAATAAAGAGACTTTGCATTCTTAAAGCGTCAGCGTCACATAGTGTTTACGTCTGAAATGTTAATCTGATGAATGAGATCCCCCAAGGATATAATTTCTTCTACTGTCGCTCGTGTTTGACTTGGAGATGATGGCGATATCTGCAGCACAGTGATATGAGAGGTACTTCACCCACCAACAATTACTGTTGTTAAAATACTACAAATTACTGTAATAAAAGGCTTAACAAGTCAGGCAACGGCGTCTGAAACAATATCTCATTATCTGACACGTCGTTAGGTCCTCCATGTGATTGCCTGCATTGAAGTAAATTCATCCCAACACAAGCACATGTCATGTTGTGACGCAGCATCAGAGTGTAACATTTTCTTTCCCTGAGTAGTTTCAAGACCTGCGGGGCTCAAGTCTGTGAGAGAGCTGAGTTAGCGTCCTTTGGTTGTCGATCACGTGGAGCTGACGTACGTAAGTCCGAACCTCTGGGTGGTTCTTGCTGGCCAGAGGTGAATCTGGACCTGATGAAAATGGAATAATGAGTAAAGATTGTAGTAAATGTTAAAATGAATTTCCAAAAACATCAACAGAGAAAACTAGAGCCTATGTTAAAGTATTATTTGTTATCAAACTTGTATGATGCACACTTACTGAATGGTTGGCTCCGACAGTATCTCACTATCTTCACTGTGTTCGCGATCATCCGCTGAAAGACAAAGAGCTAGAATCAGCAACACACATACACAATTAGCCAGTGATGGAATGTAACTAAGTACATTTACTCAAGTACTGCACTTGATTATGGTATTTTTAAACCTGGAACCTATATTTTACATGTTTTGGTGTGTAAATGATTCATACTTACCAAGAATCGGTCCAGTAGATCTCTTCAGCTGGCTACAATGTAGTCCTTTGGGGCAACTCTGACTGTTAAATTAGCATCCACTAAAAGTGCTTGTCTTTGCTACTGACGGGCTGAGGTCTACCAACATTACAGAAAATATTCCTACGGAGACAGACTTTTTTGTTAAATGATAAGATTCTTTAAGTCTTGCTCTGAAATCTTGCAAGAGGTGAGTTGTGTTAGGAGTTTACCTGGATGAACTGCCAGCAAGAATTTAGTTTAGTTTAGTCCTAGCTGAATATGACGACTCACCTCTCGTGTGATTTCAGAGCAAGACTTCTACTTGAACAAGTTTTTTTTTTTTTTTTAACAAATAAGGCCTATCTTGATAGGAATTGTTTCCTTAATGTTGTCAGACACTTAGAATAACAACCTCAGCTTATCAGTGGCAAAAACAAGAACTTTTAGTGGACATAACTTTGACAGTCGCAGTTGCCCCAAAGGATTACATCACAGACGTTGCAGCCGAGTCGCAGCTGACAGCTGAGGTAATCTACTGAACTGATTTCTAAACTTTTGGTAAGTTACAATCATTTACACACCAAAACATGTAAATATAGGACCCAGGTTTAAAAATACTGGAATTCCCCTTTACTTGTACTTTACATAATCATTTCCACTTTCTGCTACTTTATACTTAATAACTCAATAACTCTAGTTACTAGTTACTTTGCAGATTGCATCATCAGAGCCAAAGTAGCGCATTTATAAATTAATTTATTTTATTGGAAATCAGATAAAAGAACCATTGATTCCAATAAGTGGAAAAACGCTGAATATAAGATCCAATAATCAGCCAATAGTAAGTATAGGAAATATAATTATAATTTAGTTTTACTTGTACTCAAGTATGACTTTTGAGTACTTTTTACGACACTGCAATTAGCTGTTTGGCTAAACAAAGATTTACACCAACTGTTCGACAATAATCTGCACCTTCAGAGCCTCACCATTTTCTCAAAATTGACCAAATTGTCGATACATGTCTTGTTTCCCTCATGAGTGAATGTCATGTCTGGAAGAAAAACAAGGTAAGACAAGTCAGAGAAAAGGGAAGAGAAATTGTTTTGATGGTTAAAGATGTTGACGGAGAATATCAGCAACAGAACAACTTTAAAGTACAGGTCAACATGATGTTATCAAATGAACGACTCTGACCTTTGATCAGCAGCGGCATGAAGGGAATGATCGGAGCCTCCAGCTTGGAGACTGTCAGCCGGTATGCCCGGTGGTTCCTGGACGGGTCCTGTGGAAACAATCACACTGTTCTGAGATGTACCGTTGCTGTGTTAATCAGATCCATCACTGTCCTGGCTGAGGTGATGTTGCTAAACCCACGCACACTCACAGCTGACAGTGCAAGAGTTCCTGTTCAACTTACCATCAAGTTTTCAAATTCCCCGTAAAACTTCTTGAACTTGCTGGGAAGTTTCTGTGAAAACGGACAACACTAAAAGTTAACTTCCTGTTAGGAGAAGAATGATTATAACTGCAGACAGGTACCCACCTCCCAGGTCTGATTCAACCTGCACACTGCTGGGTTACTCAGTCCCATAATGACAGCAAAGAAGCCGTTCAGATTCCTGTACTCCTTACAGCTATGACAGAAACATGAAATGGTAAGTTAGAGCTGTGAATAAAAGAAACTGAAAGCTTAAAGAACACAGACTGTGAAAAAAAAAGGTCCACTTACTGAGCCGCAATCTTGATGAACTTCTTGAGAAGTTGCACCCTCTTGCTGAGCTGAGAACACAGAGACACCTCTGTGATCACCCAAAACTGAATCTCATTAAACCTCCTTAGGAACAGGTCCAGGTTCACCGTGGTTTTCTTCATGTTTTGCCTCCCAAATGTGTGGTAGATGAGTTCAAGCTGTTGGAAACCAAAGACAAACACATCTGAGCTTCTTGTGGACAGAATAGTTGATCAACTGAAAGTAAACCAAACCACGTTAACTTTAATTAATGGTATGACATCAAAACATATCAAATAAAGAATCAGTTCTGCTAATGGCACCTGGTTTTACAGTCGTACCTCATGTACACAGTGAAAAAGCTCCCAGTCATAGGAAGTCATGTGGTAAGCCACGTCCTTGGAGCTCATTAACTCAAAGCTGGCCAACAGACCTGTAGCAGGACCCTCCTGTTCAGGTAAAGGGGTCTAGAAATCAAAAAAAACAAAACAGCCTTTCTTTTATCAATAATCATGTCATGTAATGTTTTGGGAATTTGTGTTTTGCAGTTTAAAAAAACTATGCTAAGACTAAAAGAGTCATGCATCTTCTTGTGACATGAATGTTAGCCAAAATTCATTACAATATTAAAAAGAAGTCAAAGAAAAGACAAGACTGCTGTTGAACTGCTTGTAAGAGTAAATGTTGCTGTTGCACTTTACAATACACACGTAAAAAGATTCACATATACAGATATAAAAGAATCTGCACATTCACAATGTAGTTTAAAAGCTAGCTGGGTCCTAAAAGCATGGAAGACAATTTTACATAAACAATATGAAAAAAGGAGTTTTTATAGCAACAGATTTCAGAGATGTACAACTATACATAGAGTTAAGTGAACCCTCTTTTATATGATGTGCTGTTGAGGGTAACATGTTTTTGTAGGAGAAATTAACCCACCAATGAATCCAACTGATCCCTCCGGCAGGCAAACAGTCGTCCATTTATACTGAGTGTGGAGAAAACTGAAACATCGTTGGGCTTGAAGATGACTTTGTCTGTTGAACAAAAGCATAACACACAAGGGTTAAAAAAGATTTGAATTGTCTTTTTCTGGATAATATTGCACACCATCAATTTGATGTAATGTTATATCCTTCTATAAAACAACTGCAGAAACACAAAATCACACACTAATCAAAATATCTAAATAACTGCTGGATTACCACATGTTGTACAGACATGCTTCCCAGAGGATGTCTCCTATAGACCTTGTTGATGCACTGCATCTGTCCACTTTTAAAACTACTTACAAAACATTCCCATCAGCCTCAGCTTTGTGTGCTTACCACCACATGTTAGAAAGCTAACACAGTAAAATAAGATAATGAACATGGTAAACATAATAGCTTCGAACATAAGCTTGTTAGCACAGTCATTGGGAGCAGTTAGCATTAGCATGTAGCTCAAAGCACCTCTTTACAGATACAGCCCAACAGAGCTGCTGGCTTCGTATCTTTGAAAAATACATTTGTGCTTAAAAAAGTGTCCATTATTATTTGACATGATTAGTTTTCAACTATTATATTAACTATTTTGATAATAAATTAACTGGTTTGTGTATTTTTTAAGGAAAATTTCTGATTCCAGCTTCTTCAACAGGATTTTTTTTCTGGTTTCTTTATGGGTAAACTGAATATCTTTGGGTTGTTAGCAAAACAACATGAACAACACGACTTTGGGAAAAACTGATTGACATGTCCCACCAATTTCTGACATTTTATAGACCAAACAACTGATCGCTTAATCAAGATTATAATTTAATGATTAATGGATGATGAAATAATCGTCAGTTGCAGCCCTAGCTAGTCCTTACACCGCCAAAGCTCAATGGCTAAGAATACAGTAGCCTATATGAGCTCTGTGATAATCCACTCCAAGCAACAGAGAAGCTACAGCTCTGTATTTGTCTACTTGCCCTTGATAAGTCAAGGGCGGGTCAAGTGTGGGCAAGTAAGAGCTGCATTAGACACAATGAAACATCACTACAGTATGGAAGCAGCCACCAACCATCTTGTGCTGAATGTCAAGCTGCTCTAAAGGCCATTCGTCACACCTACTGCAGCAGTTGTTCGCAGTCAGCAAACCCACTGAAAAAGACAGCTAATGTCTCACTAAGTCAGCAGGGGATTAATGAGTATAACACTCTGCTCGGACTCTCCCATGTGCCGTCTCCAATCATTTGATTAACACGTAGCTGCCGCCGCTCTCACCTCCTGCCGAACTGAGGTTGACCAGAAGCAGGTCCTCCGCTGACCCCAGCTTGTCGGCCACGGCACCGATGACCTCCCTGACTGAGGCGGCCACGGGTGCACGGATCGTTGTGTAGGTGTGGTCGCAGCAGTAGACTTTGAATAGGACTGGAGGCATGAATCAGAGCAAATATGGGATTGTCAGCAGGAAGGGTTTAAGGAGTGGTATATTGGAAAGTTAGAAAGAAAGGACGTCACTATAAATTGGAGGGGTCATGGGGCAATTTGCAATACAGAAAAGAAGGGAAAAGAGTTTTATCCAAAAGAAACAACATACATTGCTTAATTTCAAGGCATCACAAGAAAATAAGGTTAGGATTCACTGGATTAAAGCTTTCTATGCTTGGTAATGTTCAGTGAGAGCTGATAAAATGAGGTAAAGAGCAACTACTGACTCATTTCCTTTGACTCAGATAGAAAGAGAAACGGTTTTGTGGTTTTACATGATGGCAGTAGCAGGTAGCAACTAAATGGTAGGTAGCAACTAAACTTAAATTCAGACCAATGAGGTGAATTGAAGAATGTAAGATATTCCATAAGCCCCTCTCTTATACATTTTGTATTGGTTCAATTCAAATTGACAAATTAACTAAATTATGTCTCTATAGACAAACTGAGACGGGTTTTCACCCACTGCCTCAGGATGCTAGAGGCAAAACCACAGGAAATTTGTGGTTTTCTATTTTTCTACTTATTTATGTCTGACTGAACTATCTGCTCTCAATTTCAATGGAAACTTAGGCCCTGGTCACAGATGTCATCAACATATGTTCTGAGTGATCCGATCACAAGTGGACAGCTCTAAGAACAGGTGTGAACACCCCCAAGATGCATGGAGGACCCATCTGAGATCCGATCAATCACACCAAAGGTCAGTCAGGTGCTGAGAGGTCAGTCAATATAATGGCATCATAGTAATGGTCCCCAGAAAGGTTGTCTATAAAAAATTCAAAAGTATTCGGCATGCGTGTAGATTGTGGGAGATTAAGTTTCCAAACCTGTAAGTCAGAAGGTCAGGACAGCTATCTCTTCTTGTGGTTTTTCATATCAGCAGATATGATCGGTTTATTCATTAATTTAATACAAATTTCAAGTGACACAGCACTGTGTGGCAACATTATATGAGCCTTCATCAAACTTTAGTATCATTACTGGCCCGAACATGTGGGGACGTGACATTACTCACTTTCATCATTACTCTTGATGGGCTGACGCTTCTGAAGCTTCTCATCTCCCATACTGAACTGCCGCAGTAGGATTTTGTGCTGTGACAAAGCAAAAGAGATTCAGACATCACGTCATTTTTTACTCAACACAACAAAATCTACATATTAACTTTAATTTAAAGGAAAAAGAGTTGTACCTTTTTCTGTGAGACTCTGGCATCTTCAGTGCTAAAACACAAAAAACAGCAACAATTACTCTAAAGTTATGTTTGTCTGTTCATCTACCAATGGGGGGCGGCAATAGCTCAGTCCGTAGGGACTTGGCTTGGGGACTCAAAGGTGGCCGGTTCAAGTCCCACTCGGACCAAAAAAAGAGTATGATGTGGACTTGTAATGGAGAATACTAGTTCACATCCTGGGCATTGCCGAGGTGCCCTTGAGCAAGGCACCGACCCCTAACACTGCTCGTTGGGCGCCGTTGCAGATGGCTGCCCATTCACTCGTTCTCCTCTATACACTGTGTGTGTGTGTGGGTGTGCATGCATGTATAACGTGAGTGATAAAAAGAATTTCCCCTTGTGGGATTAAAACAGTATAATAAATAAAAAATAATAAATAATACCTACAGAGACAGTAAACAGAAGGGTGTTGTTTTATATACAACACACAGGAGGATCGTCATGACTATGACATGATGAATACATATTAAAAACCCTGACTTACTTTCGCTTTACAATTTTCTCCAGTTTCGTGAGTTGATCCCTGAGAGCTGGAATTGCTTTGGCGTCATTAGATACCGCCATGAGAAACTCCTGAAAAACACAACAAGCTCTGAATAGAAAGAAGGTTCAGAAATGTTACGATTCAAGAACGCAGCTGGGGGGTGGGGGGGGGATGTTACTGGAAAATGTCTCGGTACAACTGTGCATCCATTACATCATGTTGTACTGTAATAAGTGTAATTTTGTGAACTTCCCACCTGTGCCGAAATCTGTTTGCCACTGAGAATTCGCTACTCTGATTGGTTGGCACGGTCCATTTAATTTGACTAACTGGACAACTCTGACGCGTGTGTTTGCTGTTGTAAATTAAAGTGCCGGTGGTAAATTATAAAGACAGCAACAGTGAGGCTTAGCTAATGAGCTTCGAGCTGAAGTTGGTTGTGTAACCAATATTTTTTTTTAAAAATGACACTTGGTTGATCAGTTATTACCACAAAATTTCATTTCAGTCGTGTTTATTTTGCGTACGACTGTTATTGTAAACTTGTTCAACTTGAATAGTTTAACTCAGTGGTTATACTGAGTAATTAAGTATATTATATATGACAAATACTGCAGATTAAACTACCCAACAAGTAAACACGATAAATGAATAAACTAATTAAAGCGATGAAAATTCATGCATTACTATTTATAATGAAGTAGTAAAACATATAAGATTCTGAAATGGGCCATTCTGCAGATTAATGTAATTTTACATTTACTACTTAGTAACTGATCTGAGTACTTCTTCCACCACTGGTTTTACTAAAATATATTTTATGCGTGTTGTCAAAAGTACACAAAAGTCATACTTGAGTAAAAGGTATAGATATCGTGTTAAAGTATTACTTGGGTAAAAGCTAAAGTCACCCGTATGAGTAGCACTAAAATACCTAAATTATCTAATATTAAAGGTACTTAAGTATCAAAAGTACAAGTAAAAGTCATTTATACATAAGTATATATACATGCATGCATATATCGTAAACTATGAGTCGATCCAATATTCAGCATTTTTCTGAATATCAGAATCAGTGTTTTTTTAATCCAACTGGTATTCAAAAAAACATTTTAAAAATGTGCTACTGTCGCTCTGATGCAGCGGTCGGCAAAGTAACTAGTAACTAAAGTTATCAAATAAATGTAATGGATTAAAAAGTATAATATTTGCCTCCAAAATGTAGTAGAGCGGAAGTATAAAGTAGCAGAAAAAAGAAACACTGTAAAGTAAATTACAAGTACCTCAAAATTGTACTTAAGTAAAGCACTTGAGTAAATGTACTTAGTTACATCCCATCGCTGTTTTTATGTTAGCCTCTGCTGACGCATATTGTTACATGCTGTTGATCTACGACATTGTACACTGTCACTAAAACATTAAGATAAAAGAAAAGGACCATAAATGACTACTTTACTGCATTATTATTGTTATTATACTTATTATAATAGTGGTTATATTGTAACTAATGTCTATTGACTGACCTCGAGGAAGGCCACCGAGACGTCTTCCTCCTGCAGGTAATCTCCATGCACAGCAGCCCACTGCATCACCAGGCGGATCACCCTGCGCTTGTTGTTCAGTGTGTAGTCCAGCTTCTCCTGGTCAGAGCCCTGCGAGGCCTGAGCGTGGTAGGTGCACAGCCGTTAAAGATCAAAACAATCACAGCAGAGCAGATTAAGGAAGTCCTTTTTTCTGGTCAGTTTCAGAGGGATGTGAAGGAACATTTAACTGTATTAGGCAACATATCGTGCTGAAAGGATATTGGGCCATCAGCACCGGACACAGCTGACTGTTTGGGATGAAGACACAGTGCATGAGCACAAAGTCATCTAAGGCTGAATCTGTGATAAAGAAAAGGACAGGAGGTTATGTCAAACACCTGTGCAGCCAGTGTAAGGGCAGATCAAAGAGCGTCCATCAGGCAGACGGCCACATGGCCCTGTGTCTGTCACCTCTGCAGGCAAATGAAAACCATATGTATCCACACGAGTGAGAGTAATTAGATCAGCTCTGTGATGTGTGGCTAATTATAGATGAGAACAAACAGGTCAGTGCAGAGCAGAGCAGCCGGCAGAGCACAGAGGAGAGCGAGGAGGAGAGAATAAATACACTGCCTCACATTAAATGATCATCATATTGATGGATTGCGTTAGATGGCTGATGCATGCCGAGCAGTACCTGACTCTGTGAATTGAGAATCCAATCGCATCATTTCGAGGAGGTGCTCCAAAATCTTCTCAGGAGTCCCCGACATCACCTTGTATCTGGAGCAACAGGGAATAAAACACACCCTTCACTAATCAAGAAACACCGGCTCTTAATGCTTAATGCCACGACTACGGCCCTCCACTGATTTGTGTTACTCGAACATGCGCCTGTGATTGCTTCATTTGATAACAATCCTATTTACAATCACACAGTTCTTGGCCGGCTCAAGATTAAGGGGAGTCTGGGGTAAGAGTAGAAGTAAAAAAAAATAAAAAAAAATGTAAGGGCATCTTCTCTGTGTGGAAAAATCAACACAATCTAGCCTTGGTTGTTTTTATTACATGATAACAGCATCACAAGAGGGAGGAGGTGCACGAGCCATGTTGTGTCTCCCACACTCAGGAGGGAGAACACGGTCTTGACACTCTCATGGGTGAGGAGCCGAGTTGATTAGAGGGCGACCCCTGACAAATAATTGTAACTTGCAAGGCCTTCTTTTTCTCCTCTGAGCTATAGGCCATCATTACCATTAATGTGTCTCTCTATATTACAGCAGTGACAGATGCCTCTGTTAAGATAACACTGGTTGGCTGCAGTGCACAGGACTGCAGGAAGCATTTTCCTCGGCTGTTGACACTCACTGAGAGTCCAGTAGTCACCAGGCACTTTCAAGATTTTTGAGGATAAATCTGGTGATAGCCTATATTTCCTTTTTGTCAACAAATACCATGAAGAGACAAGAGCCAACAATGATCCAACGACATCCATGTGGCCAAGAGACCATTTCACACAGCCTGTTCAAGGTGGGTCTGTTGCACCTCGTTGGTAGAGGTAGAAAGATGGAATGGGGAGGTTTTTGTTTTTAAAGATGTAATCTGTAGAATATGGCCAAAATTCGAAAAGGTAGCTCCAAAAATATGGGGGTCAACCAACAATTGCTGCTCTATGCTAGCAATACTCGGCGGTAGTTAGCTACAGTCAGTTAAGTAGCTTGTGACTCATTAAGCTGAGGAGCCAGTGGCCCTAGAGTTTGTCTGGACTGGGACCTCAGATCACAGGCTGAGTCACCACAGGCGACACTAACAGCTGGCATATATCTCCCAGCTGAGCTACAGTATCACCTCTTGCTGGGTAAAAGTGGTATTACGAGACAGAGCAGAGGGCAAGATCAGCCCCCATATAGCAGGGGGAAAGACAGGTCTTTGTTGCATCGGTACTGCGTAATATTTGTGTAAAAATGGCTAAAGATTGACGTGATTTATTAAATTTATTACATGTTCCTTTATTACAAGTAACATTTACAAATGATTTTGAATCATTGCCACATACTGTACATAAGCACTGCAACAAAATATCAAAAAAGCAATAGTCCCCAATAAATACACAATTTACCCGTTCTTGAGTATAGTTTGTTAAAAACTACAGTAACCAGCGGTTTATGGAATTTGTTCAGACCTTGAAAAAATCAAACTACGTATTTTCACCTGCAGTTTATCATATCTTGACTTCTGGTTTAGAATAGTTGACTAGAACTGCATTTGAGGTTATAATCTTAATGGTAATGCTTTTAAGCATTTAAACATTTAATAAATCGATCGTTATAACACTAATGTATTAGGATGCATATAAAAGGCCATTTTAAGTGTTTATTGATATACAGTTTTGTCAGTAATTATAACTTCTATAACAAAATATTTGTTTATACAGCTGTGTGTATATATACAGTCTATGGGGGGAGTTATAGTTGTCGACAAATATATAATAAAAAAAACAATTCTATCTGCTTACAACTACATTACAGTGTGATATAAACCATTTCTGCAGTGCACACACAACATTCAAACCTTTCTTATCTGTGAATGAAGCTCTGCTGTGTGTGTGCAGTGAATTGTGGGTAGATTTACTTGTAGTGAGAGGATGAGGCTCCGTGGCTGGAGGTTCGACTGCTGCTGAGACATTTCTCTAACACCAGAACATCCTGACCGTGCTCCTTCAGACGCACCGTGTTGGCCTCCACGTCCTTCACACACACACACACACACACACACACACACACACACACACACACACACACACGTTATGCATTTTAATAAACAGTATGAACAAGAAGCTGTGTGAGCTGATGGAGACATGTGATCATATCTAGGAAGTTTAATACAATGAAACAGCTTGTTTACAAAACACTGGGTGGTTGTGTGTAGTTCTGTCTGAGTCTATTTCTGTTTTAGTGATTATAAGATGGCTCTTTTACAATTAACTGAGGATGACATGTCACAGATGGTGGTAATTGATAAAGATTATTTTCAAGTGTAACCATTTCAAATTTAGAGGGATTTCTTGGAGTACCATCTCAATGGCATACCTTCAGGGCTGCATTGCTGAGTTTTTGCCAACAGAGGGCAACAGCGCTTTTTGCTGTTAGTGTAAAAGCATCAATAGATGGTAGATGGAAACTCACCCTCAGAATCCTGTTGAAGTCCTCCTTATCTACTCTCAGGAAGTGACAGTTGTCTTCTCGCAGGACAATGGAGGCAGCGCGGGGGGCGTCGTTGACGAGAGCGAGCTTTCCAAAGTCGTCTCCTTCATGAAGAGTGCAAACAACACCCTGCACAACACAGGGTACTGATCGGTTACTGACCAATACATCAATGCTGCAGCCAGAGTTACATAATCAGAACGATACCTACTTTTCCATAGATGACAACATTGACTGAGCCCTTCAGAATAATGTACCATGATGTGCCCTCCTCCCCCTGATTGAACACTGAAAGAGAAAAGACACAAAGCTAATCTGGGATTTGTTGGATTAATTCTAACTGTATTAAACTGTTTCACATCAGCTATGTTGAAAAGGATATCCACTGTATCAGGTGTTTTTGAAAGATCATCACGGTCACGTCACTTTATTCTATCGCATTACTTACACACTGTTCCTGCCTTCGCATGGGACTCAAAGATCAGCACTCCTGCCAGTTCTCTCTTAACCTGAGCAAGCAGGGGAGACAGATTCATAACTTAGGAAGATCAATATTAACACAAAATCCTTTTACTTGGTAGTGCAACAGGGAGCAGCCAGACAGTACAACCATGCAAAGATTCCTGCTGATCAATACCCTGCTGATGTAAAACAGATTTTTCTAAAATTTAATGTGAGGTTAAGTCAATAAAAAGGAACATTAAGTTTGCAGAAAATCTCTGCAACTCTCCCTGCAGCAACACAAAGTCATGCTCTCCTTACAGAACATGTGTCCAAATATGCATAAACATATGATGAGCACCATGAGTGGTGGAGTATTGGTGTTTACCCTGCCAGCACAGGAGCTTTTCACTGTGACAGGCCGGGGCTAGCTGATTAGCATGCTAACTTCAGTAGATACCTCTGCAACAACATCAAAACAGTTTTTTTTCTTCACATTCTGTCGATAATTTTAGTTATTTTTTTGGTCTTTTCGACAAATTTCATACACATTTTTCTCATATTCTCTTAAACTACCTGCCAGGCAAAGTACAAATAAAAAAAAACTCAAAAGCAATTCAATACAGTATATGTTTCAAATACATTTCATTGAAATACTGCCCATCTCTGAACATCACTCTGCTTTTAAATGCGACAAGAGTCTGAGGGGCTGAGCGTGGGTTTTACTGCCACAGAAGACAGAATCAGTCTTAATGTCTGCAGTGACATGTTGCACTCACAGTGGTGGATAGGTGAGACAAGGCCTTTATATGCAGCAGCTCTTCATAAATGATCTCCAAATCATCTGCTGTTCTCTCAGCCGGGCTAGAAAACAGGAGACATGTAAATTAAGTCACAACACCATCACACTGATTCACTTGATTTAACATCAGAGATTACTGCTTTAGATCCATACTATTTCCTCAGGATCATCCTCATGTGGGCGTCAGGTCCAATCTGCGAGAGGAGGAGCAGAGTGTCCTGCAGCTCCTCTTGGCTCTCCTTCCTCTCCTCCTCGGTGGGCAAAGGAGCGTCCTCCTGCTCGTCATCCAGGAAGCGGTAGAAGAGGTACTTGTCCTGGAAGCTCAGCTCCTGGTCCACTGCGTCACAACAAACCAACACGGACAGCAGGGCTTGAATTTACAATCTCTGCTTCGCACGTACATGTGTGCAGACACAGACATCACACAGAGTCTCACCATGGTTGAGAACACCCTCTTCCAACAGCACCTGCCACATGCCCACAGCCTGAATACGAGAGTGGACACAGGAGCTCTGCTGCATCTGCCAGTCGACCAACTCTGTTCCCACGCAACACTGCCTGGGAACGACACAAGTTATGTGATATGTTATATTTATCTCTTTTTGTTTTTTAATAATTGATGCTGATGCATAACTAATCTGGTAAGAGCTTATGATTGTATAATTCCTTGATAAATTGAGCTTAAATGAAATAAATAAATACTAAATTGTTATATTCTCATTATAACAAAATGTAATTGTATTGTTTCTGTCTCAAAATAGTGACAAATGTATTTCTAGCACATGTGGACTAAGAATAAACGCTAACATCACATCATCATGATTTTATTATGTTATTAAGTTATTTTACATAACTTTACTGTTAACAAATTACCTGGCTTTGGCTTTTTTTTTTTACTAGCCTGTTATGGGACTGATTTTACTTTGTCAGTGTCTTTCCTTGTTATTGTTGTTCCTTTTCCTTGTTTGTTTGACTCGATGTCATTGTAAATTAGGGTTACCCCTCGTTGATCTCTCGGGTGTAAAGAAAGGTTGATTGATTGATTAAAAAAATCACACACATCACAAATATTTGATCTTTTGAAATGTAATCCTAAGTGCTGTATCATAGGCAACTGGACGTTTCACCTCTCATCCGAGAAGCTTCTTCAGTTCTAACTAACTGGAGGGGAGTTACAGGCTTTTAAACCATGTGTGGGAGTGTCCTTACTGCGTCGTTAAGACCACATGTGAGCTCTGAGTTTTAGAGTCGTTAGGGCCACTTGTGGGTCGTTGACTTATCCCGGCCTTCATGTGGGTTGCTAGGTGAGCCCAGGTGTGAATGGTTGTTAAGCTGTCTGGGGAGAGAACTCAGTACAGCATTGTAGGTGGGTGACAAGTAATGTCTTAGGCCACCTTCTCTGTCCAAAGACGGTCGCTCCAGTTTGATTCTTTTACTCCTCTTTCAAACATCTGCACAGTCCTGGCTGAGGTGAAACATCTTCAAGAAACTGAAACATGTCCAGTTGCCTATGATACAGCACTTAGAATTAACCATGACCTGGATGACTCAGAATCTTCCTTAACTCTATTGAAATATGTATCAGTACAGCTTTAAGTTCATGTGGTCAGAAATGCTTTTTAGATAGCCGGTAAGAAAGTTTTGACAAAGACACCAAAAGACAAGATGAGGTTAAGTTTGCATTTTTGCCATCATTTGCCTTTGTGGTGTTGGACACTATTGGCCAGCTATGGATTGTGTCCTGCCATTACACCTTGTGTGTTTTTCGTCTCTATCTTTCAGTCTTTAATGATATTTTTAGATGTTTTTCATGTGTGCGAATGAATTGTTAATGTGCTTTTGTGTGTTTTTGTTTGTACACCTGTGTGCTTCACATCATCCCTTGAGGGACAAACATAGTGTTTTCAATTTAATATTGCAGCCTTCCACAAATATTAAAGAATTAAGATAACAACCAACCTGTATGTCTTCAAATGGTACTTCCTGTCTCTGATCATATGAGGCGCCCAGGAGAGGATGGCATTACGGAGAATCTTCCCCGCTCGCAGGATCTTCTCAGAAGGGACCTGCACAGTAGCAGTAATTCAAGTTAAATCTCAGCACAATAAAAGTCCTGCTGAGTACCTGCTACACAAACAGGTAATGACTGGTCCCCACATACAGAAGGTGATGGAGTTTACTACCTGAGAAATGCATTTAAGGTGGGGTTTGGCTGGACTTTCAATGAATGACTTCTGCAAAATAAAATGAAACAAAAATAAAATACATCACAGATGGCAACGAAATGATGCAAAACTGAACATCACAGGAGTCAGGTGAAATTAAAGACTTACTGAACCCAACAGTCTGGTAATTGGCAATAAAATACATTAAACAACATGTCAGGCAAGTCAAATAACAAGTTGTTTAATTGAACTTGTGTCTTTCTATATTGCTTCTCAGTTAAATAACAGCCTGTCAGCAGAGTCTTGAATGATGCACTCAGCTGCTTTAATGGGACATATATTGTGCATTACTGCATAGAAGTGTGTTTTTCTGTTTCATCCCTGCAGGGGCTGTGGATGGGTTGTGGGGCTGTGACATTTAAAATGCTTTCTGCATGCTTTAGAGAGCAGCGTAACTCATGCGTTTATGTGAAGGCTTTAAAGTTCATCATTTATTTACAAGAAAATTGGTCCACTCAGGAGCCAAAGAAGCTATGGTTTTCATTCTATATATTAACGTTATGGCTGTGTTTGTTTGTTACATAACAAGAAAGCAAGTTATGGGTCTTTTACATAACAGACTAAACTCTGTGGAGGAACAAAACACTATAAATCTGTTGTAGTGTCACGTTATCAGCCTAGCGGTCAGGAAACAGCAACAGGAGAAAGGTGGGACAGGAACTGATACGGCTGGAGAGAAAAACTCCACTCTTCTTGCTTATATTTAGACCAACTTTAAACAAACGTCACATTCCACGCTCATTTCCATCCTCCTTTTAAGAGGTGTGTAACGGTAAAGGATGCTGTTACGTCAGGACAAAACAGGAGCACAGGATGAGTTATGGCCTTCGTTTAACCCGGTGCCAAACTGTTCACTTACAGTAACACTGCTGGACGGGAACAAGGCCAATAAAGCAGCGTTGTTTATCACCCTCACAGCCACTCGCTGTCTTTCATAACATGTGGAAACACTAAGGCGTATAAATAATTCACGAGTGTCAGGCAAACTACCTTATTCTGATGTTTGGAGACTGAAACGAATGAGTTGTTGCTTATGTTCTCTTTGTCCGGCATTTCTGGAGGGGAAAAAAGACAGAGAGTACATTTATAAAGTGATTCATGATCTGGGACAAATCACTGAGAAAAGTCTCCTTTTTTCATTCAAATTGACACTAGAGGATATGTACAGTACAGAGCTCCTGCAGGCACATGTGTTGGAGTATACAGTGTTTAGCAATTCATGCCACCAAGTAAACTTCCCCGAAGCAAACACATAAACAACAAGCTGCTTCTAACTTTGCATAAGGAGCCGAGTTAATCCTTGAAAATGAACTTCAAAGTACGTTAAAAACACAGAAGGCCTTTGTGATTTCTGCCTCTAGGGGTCATCTCTCAATCAAAACAAAACAAAAGACATAAGTAGCGTAGGATCATGGGAGTTGCTGTCTTCGTCGCTGGTGAAAGTCTATCGATGTGACTCTGGCAGAGATGTTAATGGACGAGGTAATGTTTTAAAGTTTTATTCACGTTATGTTTAGTCTCGTTTGCAGACTTCCGTCGTCACTCTCTGATTCTCTCAAAAGTTATAGCGACAGGCAACCAAATGAAATGCACCATTACCTTGAATACCATGAGGATTTCTCTGGGTTTGGACATTGTTGAAAACATTTATGATAATTGAAATGCCAAACTCAACAAAATATACTACAAAGGGTCTATAAGTTTTTGACATTTTTATGCTACATATAATATCTTTAGTACACAACAACAAAACCATGTTTCACTGTATATATTAACATATTTAATACGATTTTAAAATAATTAAATAAATGCACATTTTATGAAAAGGTAAAAACAAGATTGTCCTTAAAGCTCCCATAGTGTTGAAAGTGTCTTTTTGATTATAGAGCAGGTCTAGGTGTTACAGAAATATTGGTGAAAAAATACACACAGTCCATATTCAGCCTTTAAATTAGCCATGAGGACTTCTGTTAGGTCGTGATGTCATAATTATACAGTCAACGCTCTCGGCCATGGTTGCAACAACACCGGCAGAGCTGATGTGATAACATGGTGGGTGGTGCCTACTCAGGCCTGTGAGAGCTGACCAATCAGAGCTGACTGGCCCTTTCAGGAGAGGGGCCTTAAAGAGACAGGAACTTAAATGGAGAGTTCAGACAGAGGGTGTATAGAGGTGCTGCAGCAAGAGACAGTATGAGAAAAATAATGTGTTTTTAAACATTACAGCATGTAAACATTTTGTGGTGGACACCCAAAATAAAAGTATGAACCTTTAAAATGAGCATAATATGGGACCTTTAAGCTCGACTTTAGTTGATTTTCAGTTACTGTTCAGACATAATAAATAGATTAGGCTTTCATGTCTGGGAGAAAATGCCTTTATTCACATACTAAGCAATTTCAATTTCTCCTTAAATAAACATACTGTTAGACTATTATGCTGAACATGTAGCAGGGGGTTTAGGGTGTGGTTATTTCTCTGTAAGGAGCTTTAACTTCTTACTGTTCCCCTGCAGGACAAATAACACTATCAGTCAGAGCTGCTCAGTCACAACTGTATCTGCAGGGCAAAACCCGGCTATTCTTAGACCTGCCCCTTAGAGTGCTGATACAACAAAAAAGGATACAGCATCCACACAATACATAGAAAGTGGAACAGAAATGTAACATTATGCTTCTGGCTATACTGTACATCCAGGAATAAAACTCATCTGTATCTGGATATCTGTGTGTTCACCGGCTGCTTTTAATACCTGGTTACTTTTGAAGTACTTTGCTGTGAAGACTTCAATACTTAAAGTGAATTAAACGTCAGCTAATATTTAAAAAGCAAATGAAATGCTTTATAAGCTACTTATTAAGCAGTTGTAAAGATTTATAAACATCACTTGCAACTTTATAATGGCAATCCAAATAGTCTCTACTACACAGTATTTATTAGCCATTTACAAAGTATTATAAACATCAGTTGCAACTTCACAATAAACAATTGCTGGTTATTATAAATTGTTACCTGGAGAGGTAACAAATGTAAATGGGTCAACTGCTTTGATTACATCAGATCATCAGTGTGAACACTTGAGTACAAGTGGATGTCGAAAAGTGGTTATTGCTCCTTGCGGACGTGTACCGCTAATTTCTAAGGACATGCACAACCAACAAAGCAGGTATGAATTCGGCCTTATTGTCAGGCTCGTCGGACCTTGCAACAGTAACTAATTGGAGCAGGATGTTGGATCGGTCAGTTGTGTCTGGATAATGCTGAGTAGGTTGTATACAGTAGGTTTTTAGTAGCTTTAGCTTTAGCTTCAGTAGATTTTTTGTTGAAAATGACACCATGAGAACAGTAAGTGTGAATCAAAAGAGTAAAGCCATAGGATGGACAGTTAAACAGTTACAAAATAAAGCTCCATTAAGTCGAGGAGAGCTGCAGATTCAGGTGATGTTTCTACAGGTTCATCACTCTGAGCGACCGCTTTCACAATATCACATAGTTTTTACATTGTCATCTAATTATTAGGAAAATACTGATTATAACTGCTTTAAACAAGAGACTCACTCTGGTGAGTCTCTTTTTTACACACTCTTGGACTGCATTTGCTGCAATGCGTTTGTTGACTGCTTTTTTGGTAAGTTAACAAAGCTGTCCATCATTTTATTTGTGATGCTGCCACGCTGGTCCACGTGACAGCATGCCACTCATTCAAGTGTCACATCAATTCAGTCACATCAAAAGGGAATGCTGTGTACAGTATGCATGTGGGAGACGAATCCAAGATTAGACTTAAGTTACATAAATCTAAAACCAATGTAGTTTGAGCATGTCAGAGCAAAGTGTTTCATTTCATTGAATAACAATGGAAAACAAATGTGTTTGTGCATTAAAAGGTGCTCAGGTAAAGTGGTCTTGAATGAAACAAAGCTGACTGTAAAAGCTCCAGCTGTTAACACCAAAGTGCTGTGATAGCGCAGTGTTGTTGTAACTAAGACAACTATGTAAAACATGTTTAATTCATTCGACTTAGCCACTAGGCTGCTGTGGATGTACTGTACCGGAGAGTGCATCAGCTTCCAGCTGCTTGACACTCGTGTGATTTCTGTCTTGGTGCATTCATGCATACAAGTACATAGTACTGTAAAGTACTGTACTGTATACTGCAGAAATACCCAGAGCCATGCTCTTATGGTGCTGCTCCAACAGTGATGAATACTAAAGCAGACACTTTTACTTTTAAATGCAGCCCAAAAAGCTTCAGCTAATCAACATTTTAGGGTTTAGAGTTTGAGTTTGTGAGTTCTTTAACATATATAGAGTAACATTTTCTATAAAATACATCCATCATTTATGAACTCTTTCAAAAATACATGACAATGCACAGTGAACAGGCTGCCAGTAAGCCGGCAGACTCTCTGGATTTTCTCACCGTACGCTGCTGTTCATCATTTTTATGGTACATGACTTTGAAGCAATTCAAGTGCTCTGTTTGAGCAAAGCTGAGTCAATATTGAGTTAACTTGCAACAGAAAAGCATAAACAAAAGAATCAGCCTTTATCACAATGCAGGAGGACAAAAGGGGTTGCACAGTAATGGACTTAGGCAGACAAAAATGTTATTACATATTGTACAAAATGAGGATCTATGTTATAAAACACTACCTCAAAAATGGGAAATATCATTATATAAACTTCTGGGAATCGTTATAAAGTAAAGACATTTACAGTAAACTGGAGTTCTTCGTCCTGATAAATTCTAGACTGAAGACAATCACAGCCTGGAAACTATACTGTTTCTTATCTGTGCCCTAATAATATCTTGAGAAACTGATATGAAAGCAGCTGAACGTAAACCTAATGAATTGTTAAACCTGTTTCTGATGATGTAACACTTGCTAAACCATACTACCGTGTGTGCACCAACTGCAACATTTGAACATTTGGGAGCACCTGCACTCTGATGTCAAATGTTGTTTGGTGATCCTGTTGCAATCAAATCTAATTCAAAGTACAAAGAATGCTTTCAAATCTAACACAACCTGTGTGAAAAACAGTGACAAACGTATGGGTTAAATGTGTGAATGCTCAGAAAACAGATGAGGGCTACTTACTGTCAGCACTGCAACCACTTTCCATCACACCATAGGGTGGGACGAGCAGTCCAGCCATGCAATGATGATATTTCTATAAAAAACAAAGAAAATACAAAGCAAATAGGTCACGGCAGTTAATATCCGACAAGAAATGATCAATTTGAAAGAAATTTGTGATCCAAACCTAAAAAATGCACATTGCCACACAGTGCGAACATGATTGCAGCACATTATGTTTCAGTCATAAGAAGACTGTAGCAGCATAAAGACAGTAGCACCGTTTCGATTGGTTAAAGCAAGCACGAGAAAGCTTGTGTCTCATCACTTTATCAACTTGGCCATGGGAGGCCAAGATAATGACCCATGTCCAAGTGTGTGTGAGGTTAAGTGCTCAACAGCTTGACATTAAAGTTGGTTATCCTGAGATTTTGTGTCAGGTTTCTTGTTCCAGTCTTCTTCATCATCAAACAGCTCGCACACAGCTCTACAGAGCAGGATCGACACCAGAAGTGGAAGAAGTGCTCACATTCTTCTAAAAATAACAATACAACAATGTAAAAATATCAGCAAAATGTTTGTGTATGTTTGACTCCATTAGTTTTACATATGCATATCTAATAAATTGACAACTGAGTGCATATGACTTCATTAGACTGTCAATACTGACGCAGCAATGTGTTAGAAGCACTATACTGTTGTTTGGTCCTGTGATTTCCAGCCCGAGGGTCAGGCCTACAAAGGATGACAAGATAGATCTAAGCATGGTAAAATGATTAACTGGGTAAGAAAAAGAGAAAAAAAAAAACAAAGTATAAAAATGTTAAGCCATTTTTTGGACTTTCCTCTAATCTTTTCTTTTATTGTGACATATTGTAAACTTTTACATCTTTGGGCCAAGAGTAATTTAAACGAAACCATCTGATACCCCTTTTCCACCAACATTGAAACAGTGCCATACATCCATAATTAGGTTTAGGCACCTAATTTTGAACTGTTCTCAGCATTTCAACCAAAAATAAATCTGTTTGAAACCCATAAAGTTGGTTCCCAGCCAGATCCAAAAGAAATAGGTTTTTCTTGGTCCAAAGTGGGCACAAGCTGCTTCACTGAAGTTTAAATAATCTTTAACGAACCCAGTTTAAGAACCAGAGCTAATCTGCGGGGCACGAGAGCTTTATAGGGGATCTATTTATCTTTAAAGCCATAGAGAGAATCAGGTTTATTTTAACATTTGAATAATTTTGTAGTGATTATAGCATTTAAACATATTTGATCTTATTTCATTTTGATATTATTTGTGTTTACCTAGCAGATCAAAATATATATCTATGGTCCCTAATTTGTCCTGCTACCACAAACTGATCCTACTGTCCTAAAGTGCAGCCAATTAGTAAACTGTCGTGTGGGCAGGCACCTGTGGGTATACAGCTGTGGGGAGAATTCACAGCTGGACGAGGAGCAACAGTTTTTCTGACCATTGCGTGTTTATTTTGTAACTGCCGATTTTTGTGGAATTAATCATCTGGATTGCTTCATTTTATAGCTGCCTCATTTCCATATTGGATTATTATGGAAGTTGGCCCTTTGGAAAGCACGAGTCAGAAGCTTTACGTCCTGCAAGAGTGGCAAAGAAGGTTTTTATTTTAAGTTGCCACTACAGTATATAATGTATACTCATACATAATAAATGTACTCTAGTACGGTTGTGTACTCTGATCACTGAATAGAGAAGCAGATAGTAGTGCTACTCGTCCATCAATGGTCTGACATGTACAGTAATACGGCACTTAAATGTCAGAGAAACGTTTGATTCAGGCTGTGAATCTTTGTTGCATGTTATGTGCCTCACTCTCCTCTTATCAACCCTTCTGACATCACTTGTCTCCAGGCTGGGAGGGAAAAAAGTCAATGAGAATTTGTTTAATGTTTTGTTCTCGTTAGTCAACGTGTAAATGCAAGTAAGGTTCAATGATTATTCAAAAAGTCATTATCATATTTCTTGTAAGACTGTAAAAAATGTGAAACTACACCTTAGCTATTGGAAATCACAACATCTATGGTGTACATTTGTAAAATGAAAAATAGATCTCAGGTTCTAGTCGTCTTTTTTTTTTTCCTTTTGTCTGTTTCTTTTTCCTGTCATGCACTTATTAGATTTCATATTTTGATTAGTCATACAGGACATATTCCTTTAATGTTGTTCAAGACGCAGAGAGCCACAGACCAAACAGAGCATGACAACTGTACATGCCGTATACCATCACTGTGCCCTGCAGCATCACAGATGTTATGTAATGAATGTCACAGGGCAACCATGCACTCTTGTAAATGTCATGTTTTCCTTCATGACACGGCACGAAGAGGTCGATCCAATCATGGACAAATGAGCGATAAAAGAAATATTGCCTTAATCACTGCGAGACAAGATCAGGGGTTAAAGTAGAACAGCCCGAGAGAAGACAAACCTCTGCCAAGGTGGAACAATGTTCAAACAGCAAGAATAACATTCGGAAGAAATACAAAATTCTGAACATCTCCTCAGTAAATTAAATGTATTCTTTGACTCAAGTTCCAGCTGTCTGCGTAATTTTATTGGAATCTGTTCACATCTGTTCACTAATTAAAAAATACGACCTCTGCAAACGAGGTTCTGTTTTCATCCGTGTCTGTTTGTCAGTTTGTTGGTCGGTTTGTCAGCAGGATTACAAAAAAACTATTGAATAGATTTACAACAAACTTGGATGGAGGATGGGTCTCAGCCCAGAATAGACCCCATTAACTTTTGGTGTAGATCCAGATAAAGAGACAAATCCAGGAATTTTTTTCTTTTTTACATTGTGAGTGTCCGTTTTTTCGACATTTTCGATAATTCATCAGGGAAGAATGCATGGATATGGTTTGAGTAACTCTTTAAAAGAAAATAAGTGGAGATAAACTCAGCTGTCACTATTTAGATGGAAAGAACACATAGCTTTTGGTATGTTATTTATTTTTTTTTTTTTTTGTGAGCCCATTTTAGTATTAAGCGCTGTTTTTAATTGTTACTTTTAGACTGATGAGAATTTTACACATATTTTTTTTGTGTGCATTTGTCCACTGTTGTGACAAAACCGAGCCACTGTTTGTAAAGGTGAGAGCCGAGGTTGAGTTAGGAAAATCAAAATGATTGGGGGTAAAAATCATTCTAACATCATTTTGAGTAAGTTCTTTCAGGGCTAGAGCAACACTGAGGCATACACAGCCACCAAAATACAACAAAATATTTTGATTTTGCAAACACGTTAAACATTTAATTATTATTATTGAACAGGTCCTTGTATTCTTTGCTTTGGATGCTTGCATATAGTATCTACATTTTTGTTGGGTTATCTTTGTTTTTGTAAAAGCTTGCCCACCACATGTAGTTTCACTCTAATATGTGCTGAATTTAAGCATTTTATTTTCAACCTGATTTCCAAACTCAATTTTTAAACAATTTGTCAAGTAGACTGATTGTTCGAGATTAATTTGTGGTAAAAGCCAAACAAAACCTGATTATGAGCCAAAGCAGCTTCGTTCTCAGTCAATAAAAAGCTGATTGAGGAACACTTAGTGACCAACTAATTCTCTCTACCTTCCTATCTTCTGGACGGAAGAGACTGAAGGAAAGCGAGAACATGTGTTCCTGGATGGTAATGTACTCTCAGAGGTCATGTTTTTAATTCAATTGTACCCTTCTGAGTCAGGTAATCACGTTAGCAACCCTCTAAGAGCACAGAGCTTTTTCTCTCAATCAAGAAGCAGTTTTCGAAAGCATTTTCAGATATCCACTACTCAACATGAAGATTGACTTGCTGCTCATTAAGATGCCAAAAGATATAGATTAATGTCAGCTAACACCACCACACTCAGATTATGAAAACTAGGACAGAATTTACAGATTACAGATAAGGAGACATACAATATGGTGAAACACAGAGAAAAAAAGGTTGGGATGTAGGGAGGGAGTAAAATTGTGGATTCCTGAAACCTGATCTCAACTGTCTGATTTTCACACTGATATAACATATTGCCAATTATTCAAGATGGAAGAATTTCATGGCATTTAATGACATTTTTAATAGCAATCAGAACAACATTTTACATACATTTTAAGTAAAAGATTGTTTCTTTACAAAGTCCACAAAAGTCAGAAAAGTCTGCGACACATGAAGATGCAACGCCCGTCATTTCCTCCAAATATGCCACTTTTTTGTTTTTTAATTGTAATTTTTTAGGCTTTATTGCTGAAACACAAAATGCCTATAGCAGAAATACTGTCATCATCATCACTTGAGGAGAAAGCGGGTGTGTTGGATTAAGAGCAGCAGACTTTGACGCCACACAGCCTATGTGTCTTTCGACCATTCAACCTGAGCAGCTGGACCATCCTGGGGAGGAAGAGAGTCGGAATAAGAGCCATGCTAATCCAGCTTGGTTTAAGGCTGCTCCTGACTAATGTCCGGTCGCAGGAAAAGGAAATGGACATAATATGACTCAGGTTGGCAAAACAACTTCAAATCAGAGACTGTTGTGCCCACAGAGACCTGTCTCCACCGCAACATCTCGGATCAAGCTGTTGCGCTCGACGGGTGGACCGTGTTCTGAGCCTATGGATCGCAGGACTACAGTGGGATGAGGCGAAGTGGACTCTGTGTTTATAACATCGATGCTCGGTGCTCACACACAGTGAAAGTTGATTCCTAGATGTCAAACTTGATGAAGATGCACAATGTGTTTACGTATATTTGTATGTAAATAACTGTGTTCTGTAATTTGGGTAGCATGAAGAAGTTTACAAACTTTCATTTCGTTATGCAACCCTGTGTTATGTAATGACGAATAAATTACCTTGTACCTTGACGATTAATCAATATTCAGTCCAAGCCTTTCCAGAACATGCTTTACAGGATATATTTTGTGTTGGATTTTAAATAAAAATCTCTGAGCTTTTTTCCAGTTCATTGTACCAAGAATTGAAGACCAGAAACGAGGAATACAGTTACCTACAATTACATTTTTTCTTTGTTTGTTACTACATTTTTTTATTTTCAAATGTCAAAATCACCTTTAAAGATAGTCCTATTTGTTGGCTGGTGACTATAATTGAGAGAGTTTTTATATCAAACTTGGAAAGGAATTCATCACAGGATGGTAACAGGCCACTTCCTTTTAAATGTGGCTTTCGGGAATAGCTAACACACACACACACACACACACACACACACACACACACACACACACACAAACCGCTCCCCAATTACAGTAGTGGGGTGTGTCTTTTGTGGAGGGGATTTTGTACACATGCAAACAACAGATTTAATTATTCAAAGTTAATGAAAGCAACAGAACTGAGGCCTTCAGAGTCACTTCGACGAGCCTATCTGTCTTTGTTGACAATTAAAGGATTTCGGATTAGGGAGGAGCACTTAAACTGAGCAGCACATGAACAAATGAACTCAACCCCTCTGAGCCAGTAAAGCTTCCCTCCCTGAGGAGTTGTATCCTGCACACAGGGCGGGGGTGTTGTTTTAGAGGAGGATTAGGACCACTGTCAGGTGTGTAAAAAGCACTCAGTTTTTATGTTGTTGTAATGACGTCTCTGACTCTTACGTCAAACAATGCATTTGTTTCCATGAGGAGCCTTTTTTTGCACAACCTCCATCATGCTAACCGGCGAGCCCTGGGCCTTAAAACCTCTTTCTCCCAGTGGTCCAAAGGACCTGTGCCAGCGGTGTCAACACTAACACTCTAGCTAGCTGGGCGGCTAACTGAGCTAACAAGCTAACAGTAGCTACAGTCATAAACAGAATACAGTTAGCAGCGGGTAGCTACTCCGGTAGCTATATGCTGCCCCTATTTGCTGGGAGAATCAACAGGTAGCCAATTCTTACATATTGCACCTTTAAACAACCACTATTGCTGATTAAAATCTATTTGACATGACTCAGAAATATTCACAGACGAGGTAACATGTTAGTCGAGTTTGCCTTCCTCGCTCTCTGACTCTCCCGTTATAGGGACAAAATGACCAAATTAAACACACCTTTACCTTGATAAAATCACGGTTTCTCTGGGTTTGAAGATCTGGAATACTGTATGTACACAACTCAACAAAACATAAAAAAATAAGGTCTAGTCGTTTTTTTTTTACATTTGAATGCACAACTGTTACAAATTATTACTTGCTTTTGAAGAAATCCTGCAATAAATGCGCTTGCCATGACCCCTTGTAATGCAAATGTACATATTTATGTGTAAATCACTTTATGTGTGTCACTTTATAGCCATAATACTGACGGACATGTCCTGATCATCTATTATCTTCAGTGGCAGAGGGAAGGCATGCCTTTTAGGATCACTTTGTTGCTGCTACAAGCCAGCATTTACTGACAAATGGACAGTCAATAGTCATAAGGCACAAACTCCACTGGGACTCACACACAGCTCTGCAGAGAACATCCACTGTTGTACTAATGGTAGAAATGTTCCTCACTGCATACAATGTTTCAGGCGCATTCGATTATGTGTGGGTCACATAATCTGTCACGATTTGAGTCCAGGCAGCAGGCACAGTGGTTTAGTCAGACAGCTTATAGCGTCTGAATCAACCCTGTCTCTTACAAATTATTGTTCAATTTTATCACATTAGAGGAGATTATGATCTGTGGCTTCGAGAGGATTAGTTCTAAGTAGCTGAGAGGTGTAACAAGCACTACCAGAATAAAAATTATGTTGTTTGAAGTGATATGATCAGTGGGTAGACATGTAGGAGTCTAAATCTCATCAAATCCATGACTCTAGGAGGAAGAACTAACTTCCAATTGACCTGAGGTCAACCTGACATAAAAGCATCACCAATAGACAGCAGAGACATGACTTTATCAACAGATATTCTTCATTTTTTCTTCAGCTCACGTAGCTCAACAATGGTGCAAGAATACAAATATCTTGAATCAGATACTCAACAGTCTTGTCAGAGTTGTCATGTCAAGTTTAAAGACTACATTTTAAATTCAACTGAAGGAGACATTTGTTTTGATCTCAGAGAGATAGCACAGGTGACGGAGTAAACTCTTCATTTATCAGTGTCTTCATGTTTTTGACATTTGAATTCAGTTTTTTCTTGCTTATTAGTAGCTAGGTGTCAACATAAAAACTGTTTTGTAGTCTGTGTATTACAATTCACTAATTTGTGTATGTATTTAAAATGATCTCCTGGTTTAGTGGTTTCCTTTTTTATTTTGTAGATTATATCCTTGTGTTTTACCTTCTACTTCCTGTCTTTGTCTTTTTCCTGCCCTTTCTCTGTGTACACCTGTATTTCCTCACTCTTTGTCGGTTCGTCTGTGTCTCCTCCTGATTTGTCCCCCTTGGCTTTATGGTTTGTCCTCCGTTTTTATATTACTCTAGTTTTCTTGGATTCTCTTTGTTGCCTTTTTGTTGCCTGCTTCTCTGTCGCTTTCCTTTTGCTGGTTTGTATTTTGCACTTTGGATTTTAGGACTTCAGCTTGTTATCAAAGCTCCATTTTTGTTTTTCAACCTGCCTTCCTCTGCGTGTCTTGCATTTGGGTCCATTTTTGAACATCTCCACTAGCTGATGTGCATGGTACCAACTAGTTCCAGTACCTCATATTTACCATAAACATATACATCATCACATTTGTTATCATGTGCCTCGTGTATTAGTATGTATTAGTTAAAAGACTTTCTCAGACATTCATTCTGATGCACATTAATTTCTGACTCTGCTCACCCTGTGAATAGAAGGTTAGATAAAGATTAATTAGTCTCATGCATTAGTTTCAGACGCAATCATCAGTAACAACAAGACGCTATACATGACCAACACAAATCTTTTCATCAGCTGCTTCAGTAATGTATTTTTCAATGGTATTTGAGTGAGGATTTGCTATTAGTCTGACATATATAAAGAGGGGGCTATTCCAAAATGGCTCTGTCTTAGAGGCACTAGATTTTGAGCAAGGTAACATAATTTGGCCATCGCCTGCTGTTTTACTGAAATGACTGTGACTTTACTTTATTTGATAATTTGGCTGTATCATATCTTTGCTTTAGTGGAATAAATGCTATTGCTGAAGAATGCAGTGTGCATAAAGTAAGTTTTTCCTCTGCCTCCATTGAAATATATTTACAGGGATCCATGCCCACCATTTTAAGCTTTGTGACTAGATGTTCCTGACTTTACTCCTTCAGAGGCTCGGTTGACTTCTGTCCTTTACAGTACACAATATACATAAAATCAGATTTTAAACATGACATGAAAGTGATATTTTCACCATTTTACACCATTTAAATAACTACTATATGATGTACTTCACTAACAATCTGGTAGAGTTCTGGATATGAACCATGTAACTATGAACGTTACAGAGTCAGTGGATGTAAAAACAACCTCTTTCCTCCCAACATCTAAAACCCTGACCATAAAAAAATGCAATTTAGAGAAATTTTCATTGAAGGTTTTACAGAGAAACATTGTTAATTTACAGATTTTTCCTAAATCATTACAATCAAAAACCTTCAATAAAGTGATGAAACTAATAGTTTTACAGATAAACACTGTTGTTTTACAGATTTTTATATGCTTTAAAAAAACAGAAAACTAATGTAGTACTACTGAGTTATTTTCTGTAAAATTAGGTTTATTTTTTTTTACAGTGTACTACCAAGCAAGCAATGTTTTACTGTTTTATGCATGCTGTATTATGGTTTTATGTTTTTTATGGTTTCCTTTTTCATTTTTATAAAGCCAATGTGTTTTTTTTAATCTCGAATTGCATGTGCGATATCTTAAATATCTCTTTTAATTTTAATTGTATGTAATGTATTATAGTGTCTTTGTTGTACCACTGTACCACCTTGTTAGCTTCATTTTGTTTTAAAGTTGAGTGTGTGTGTGGTACCATTGCCCAAGCAAAATTTCCCCTTGGGCACCATAAAGCATAGCTTATCTCATCTTATCTCAGTATACAGACATATCAGAGTCATCTGACCATGTTAGGAGTACGCTACTGCATTCATCCTTGTAAAAAAAAGGGGGACATTAGAAATGTTGGCAATAACAGATGTGCCATTCTGTATTCCTCCAGTGAAGCTCGGTCAGCTGTTGTGATTATTTGCTCTCTTACATTAACCTCACTGTTCACAGCAGCAGGAGAGCGCTTACATGTCCCTGAACACGTTATACACCTTGTGTATAAACACAGTCTGTCACCATGGAGTGAAAACGAATATACAGTCCATATCTCTATCTGATAAGTGAAGTCTTATCTGTGTCATAACAACAGATCAGTGAAGATATTAACCGTGTCATCTCAGTGCATTCAAGCTCCACCTCTGTCTTTCATGCTTGAGCGCGTTATTGCATTGTGAGCATCAATGTGCATGAATGCATGGCTATATTTTGAATAACCAACCCCGGATTACATAACCCACGTAGTGCAAACTGTTCTCAAAGCATTCACTGATTATTCCAAAGTCTTACAGGCACACTTCGGGGCCACTTGGGGAAACAATCACGGGAAAAAACCCTCCCAAGAGTTACACTTCATTTCACTTCTGCTCCGTCACATTTCCTCCCAAACAGGAACAGCTAGAATATACTGTATATTGTAGAAGGAATGAAAATATCCAGCATTTCTTTCACTTTCTCAGTATATGACACAGTGCCTCTCATGCAACACATGCATATGATTGTTAAAAACTTGTTTTACAAGATTACCTAAAGATGCTCCCAGCGTCCCATGCAGCCTAGTTTTATTGTTAATGACTGGAAGCTCCTCCACACCCTCTTGATCCAGGCGTTGACAAAAACTCCAAACATATAAATCCCAGAGCGTGGTCCTACATGATCCAGCGGCTCTGTCACCGCAGCACGAGCAGAGCCTGTCAGCCCAGCGGAGTGCCAGTCAGCTGCTGACTTCTTCTGAGCAGCAGTTGCTAGGTGATTACTCAACTCCAGTCAGTGAGCACACAGGAGAGCATGCTCGATCTCTCGCTCTCTCTCTCTCTCCCTCCCTCTCTCTCTATCACAAGTCTTAGCTAATCCACACACACATACAGTAGTTGCTCATTTTCAGCAACAAAGGCAGAGCTAAAACAGAGTCTGGTCAATCTCACAGAACACGGAGACCAAAGATCAGAAATCTTAAAAAATGATTGCAAAAACGTCCCTGCTGCTTTCATCAACTTCCAACTCTACAGGGAGACATATTTCCCTCCAGCAGCATTTAGTTAAACTTGTAAATTTTTCCTTCTAAATCTAAATCGTGCAGAACGTACAATCCTGTATCCTGTTCCTATCACTGAGCTCCTTCCTCTCAAGGACAGCGACCAGATGGTGTCTTATCTTTGACCTTGTTGCTTATCAAAGACATAAGACAGCTGCACTGAACTCTCTGAAGATTTTCCAAACCAATAAACTAAACACATGATCAAGAATATGAAAGTAAAATATGTTTGATTTAATTTGAGTTATAAGGTTGTACACTGCGACAAATAAATGTTTATTGAAAATGCCAAGTTAAAGAACAACTTATTTCCATTGTGGTCCTCTTTCCAGGAAGACGAAGATAAATGTCAAACTAAACGATGTGTTATGATTTGGACTTTGTGGTGGCCTGTTTGTGGTCTGTGTTTTGTGCTTTTTGTTTCAGAGGTGCTTGGTGAGGCTGGGCGTGGCTTTGTTGCTGGTCGGAGCTGTGCCGGTCCACACACCTGCAGCACATTGTCAGTATAATCAGCTTAGTACCTCTTGAGTTTATGTATTTTGAAAGCCTTCTTGTGTTCACTCGCCAGTGCTTTAACCCTGCCTTCCTCCTCTTCCAGTGTGACTGAGAACCAGCTCCTCAACCACTTGCCACCCAGCCTCCCGTGAGTCTCCACCTGCACCACCCAGGGAGCCCTCGGCCTGTGCTCGAGCTCACCGTCTCATCCAGCAAAACCATTCTTGTGATCAATAAATTCAACTTTCAAGTCACTACCTGTTTGGTGTCATTTTTGGGTCCACCTGTTCCTGACTACAACCGTTAGATGATGTCTAACGTAAACCTGATAGTTATCATTTGTCTAATTTTAAGGATGCTTTCATTAATTTTTGACGTGGTAATTGTCTCAGATGTTTGCAGAGATTTGCCTGTTGCAGCCTGAGGCTTTAGTTTAAACATGTTGTCGTCTCTTGTTGTGAATTTGATGCCTGACAAAGGTCCATGACCGAAATGTTGCATTTCTAATGAAATGCACGCTGGCAGTGTAAAACTGAATAAAAATCTCACTAATCGCTCTCGCACTTCACACAAGCAGCTTCATCAGCTCATTCCACTGGTGCTAATTTGTGAATGACAGTGCTGATAGAGGCTACAAGAGTGGATTTAATAGTCAGTGATGGTTCATATAAATGCGTATTGATTGAACAGGTACATTTGATCAAACGTGTCAAAGTTCTACATACCATATTCACATTTCTACAATATGTGTCTACATGTTTATGACCTGACTTTCATTTACGGAGTTGAAGGGAGTGGTTGTGGAGATAAGCGAGAAGGCTGCCAAGCCAATGACTGGAGTTCAACACTGCATTTCAACATTTTTAAAGAGACAGCAGGACATCTCCAGCTGTGCTTGTGGCGACCGAAGCAGGTATTTTAAGTCAAAACATGATCTTTTCCTTACCCTAACCATGTGTTTTTTTAGTAGTACAGCATTGTCACGACATAAAATACAAAATTAAAAGTTTCAGTATAAAGAAAAGTAAAGTTTTAAAATACCAGTTGTTTGCAGAAACGTACATACACCAAAATTGATTCTACCGACTGGTTTGTCATTTATCACAGGAAGGAAACGATAACACATTTAAAAAAGTGACATATTAGTAAATAGCCTTCTAAGTGAATTTGAGACAAGAGAACTGTGAAGAGATATAGATGGGCGTAACTGAGAAACAGAGATGGAGTTGGAACAAAGACTGAGCAGGTGTAGATGTTTGTCACTGAATCGCCATGTCAAATCTGACTCCCTGTCAGTTTACACAGAACAAACCAAACAGCTAAGCTGCTACAATTTCAGTAAAACCATGTGACGGGAATAGTGCCTAATTTTGAAATCATCATTGGTCATTCTGAATTTGATAGAATTAAGGCTTGTATTGAACAGGAACGCATTTACAACAAGGCAAATGTATAAAAATGTATTTTGGATGTCATTTTGATGGACTGAGGGAAACGGAGGCCCTGGAGAGAGAACATGAGCACTGATTACATTGTGTGTGGTTTAACTTACAGGTTCAACTTCAGTAAAAATGTTTCTGATATTGTTGATTTCTTCTGGGGGTTTTTTGGCAGCTTGGTGAGATGACAGGAGATGGCACACAGCAAAGGGGCACAGTCAATGATTTCTGATATGGAAGACAAAAGCTGAGAGATATCTAGTCTGTATACAAGCTGAATGTCCACTGGACACGTTATTCTGTACTCCGGAAATCCGTTGCCGTTTTGTGACTTTACAGCTGGTGTCTGTTATGCAGGATCTTTCTACCTCATCAATTTAATTTCATCTAAATCCGACTAAATTCTTATAAATCCTACAAAAGCTGTTACAACGACTTTAAAACTTCTGGGAGAGTCAAAAAGTGAGGAGGAAAGTAAAATGTAAATGTAACTAAACATAACATTAATAAAACTTAAGCAAAATGATGTCACTACTTTACCTTGAAATAACAGCTTTACAATATAATAACAGCTTCATTTTAATTAGTAAACTACAGTGAAAGGTTTCTCCGTCTCAGCCACTTTGTTTCTGCACTACATAACTTCAGTGAGAGGGTAGGGTCACAGTGCGTAACGCTTACGGCAGTACATCACACACAGCAGCAACTGTCACGGAGACTGGTTTATATGTTATGGAAAACTGTCCTCTGGTTTTCCCTCTGATGTCCTCCGGCTGCTCTGCCTCAACTCTCTGTGATTAATGGAGTTTCTTTAAGGCAACGTGGTTCTGCCACGTAGTGTAGCTAGAAGTTAGCTTTGCTAGGTTAAAGCCGGCAAGCGAGTAATGAGACCGGGCCCAGCAGCCTCTGTTGACATCATGACAGAGGTGAAGAGACCGAAGAGGACGTTAATGGACGAAACTAAAAGGAGGAAACTTGCTAGCTTCTGAGCATAAGGCTAGTCAGCCGATTTTTGACAGAGATTTAGCTGTTAGCATGTTACAACCATTTTCTTATTGTCTCTGGTTCACGTTACGTTAGCTTGTCGTGCTGTTACTGTTCTGATTAGTGTGCAGCACTTGGGCGACTTTGACTGCTGTGTGTCAAAAAAACCTGGGCATGCATGTTTAATTCAAGACATAAGTTTTCAAGACAAAACATTGTCATGATGTGCGGAGCTTTGATTGTAGTTAGCACGTAATGTTACACTTCATCTGACAAACTGTCACAGAAACATGGGATTTGTATTAACGACAGCGTTGCACAGCGGGGGGCACCAAAATTGCTAAAAAATCTGAAGTACTACATAATGGTGCTTTAAAATTTCGTATGGCATCCCTGAACATTTCTGCCCGAGTCACGTCAGACTGATTTACATCAGCAATGGTGGTTGTTTGACAATGAAGACAGCAACTCCTACGGGTTTTGTTTTGTTTTGATTGAGAGACCTCTAGAGGCAGAAATCAAATACTGTGCATTTAATTAAGAAGCAAAAACTGAACAGATAATAATAATCTGCAAGACCAGTTGCTGTTTCCCGCGAGTCCTGTTTTTTTTTTTACAGGTTGGAGTTCAGACTCTGGGCTTTTGATTATGTAGCGACTCTGTGAGCAAAGATAAGGGAACACAACACAAATATTTTGATCAAATCTTCCTGCTCATTCGGCGCACATATCCGCGGTACTCTTGGAGTGAATCTTGCCCTGGACGTGGCACACTATGTGGATGCTGAACCACCAGAGGATCCACGTGGCCTTGTTTTTCCTACCCCCCTCCTCCCAATCCTCAGACACCAGAGGGCACGCTGCGTCCCTGCCACTTCCTGTTCATCAGCTTTCTCCACTGGCTGCCCTCCAGGCTTCTTCTATGGACTTTTGATAGTGACACACCACCACCCCCCCATCCCCGCACACTCTCTCTGCTCAGCACCCAAAAGATACGCCTCCAGCCTAAACATGCATGCACAATACATAAAGATGAAAGCATTCAAAACACTATGTTTCTCAAAGCATGTGCAGCACGCATGCTTATGAAACCTATGATGTGTAATTTGTCACATCTAAACTAAAATGTCAAAGCTTCCAGATATTGAAAGCAGGTCAGTCCATGCCACATGCAGGCTGACGTGGCTGTTAGAGAGCCGTCTTATGACCATAAAAAAACAAAAATGGCAATTGTGTTGTTTCAATCACGGAGCCCATCGGAAGCAGGAAACAAAGGCGAGAGCAAATTGATGATCAGGCCATCTAAGCTTCGGTCAGCATGCCCTGTGTGCTGAGCTCGGCTCATGTCTGCTCTGTTAAACAAACAGCACGCGGCTGCCCGTTCCCGGCGGTTGTAGGAGTCAGCAGCATGAGAAGATAAATATCACAAAGTTGCGTGCATGAGTGGCACCCATAGACACTCACACATGCGGTGAGTTTGCCACGTGTACACGTCCGTGCACCACAGTCACATGCAAGACACATTAGCTGCGGTTACATGGACAATATAATGCGATTAAAATCATTCTAATAACAGAGTCCAACTTAACTGTTTACAGAACCGCTAAATAAAGTGATAAGATGCCTTAAAGCAATCTAATCAGAATATAACTTTTTTGACATACAAATTTTGACAAGTACATAGTAATACTAAGTGTATTATCTGTCTATATAATAAACATCGGCCAATATGGCACAGTCACTTTTAAAGTGGCAGATTTTTTAATTGAATTTGGCTTGTTCTGTTCTATGGGGAGCCCCCCATGCCAAATGAAGAGGAAATCGCATAATGGTAATTTCATTAAGAAGCAACACTTGGACAGATAATAATAATCTACAAGACTAGTTGCAGTTTCCCACGAGTCCTGTTTTATTTTACAGTTTGGAGTTCAGATTCTGGGATTTTGATGATGTAACAACTCTGTGAGCAAAGATAAGGGAATACAACACAAATGTTTTGATATAATCTTCCTGCTCTTTTGGTGCAGTCACATGCTAGAAACATTTGCTGGTGTTACGCAAATGATATTTCATCAACTGAGTGAAATCATTCTGATCAGAGGGTCAAATTTAACTGTTGAAGTGATACAAAATCAGAATCAGAATAAAACTTTTTTTAAAGGGCACAAAATGGTTCCAGGCATCTCAAATATACTGTACATCAGTCGATATGGCACAGCCTTCTCTAAAGTGGCAGATTTTTTAAATGCCAGTGCCCTTTAAAAGGAGACCTTCTATGCTGTTTCATTTGTTTCCTTTCCTTCAGTGTGTTCTTGTGCATGTAAAAGGTCTTGAAAGACAAGTCTGCACCAACAAAAGCTCAAAAACACTGCTCCTGAAACTCCTTGTCAATAGTCCTGCCTTTAATTCCATGACTTCTTGACATCACTACGTCACCATGTCACACATTTTCATAATTCAGGGCTATATTCATGATAGAAGTGAAGCCAACTGGAAGCTTAAAACATGACAGAGCCATGCCAGAGTCACTGTAGGTGGTGCTGGCTCAGGCGTGTGTGAGTTGACCAATCAGAGCAGACTGGGTATTTGGGAGGGGGACCATAAAGAGACAGAAACTAAAACAGAGCATTTCAGACAAAGGGGGAATATATTGCTGCAGCACTGGACAGTATGAGAGAACTGATGCATTCTGAGTATTAAAGCATGTAATGCTATCCTAGTAGTAAACCAAAAAAAAAACCATGAACCTGAAAATTAGCATAATATGTCTTCTTTAAAGTATCGGAATTTTTATATTTCTTTGTTTATCGGTAAATATAGACATCCAACAGTTTGTAAAACATGATAACTTGTGATTCAGCACAAAATTCTTGTAAAATTAATATGCATCCAAAATTTCAACTTTTATAACATCAATCTGGTAAAAAATTGGTGCTGATCGGACTACAATAGGCAGGCCAATTATTGGTGTAAGTGATGCTTTTTTAATGGGACTTAGGCCAAATGTATGTATAACCCCAGGCCAATCATAAAAGGTCTTACAATAGTGTTGATACGGTATACATTCGCCATGTTTTCTGTCCCTCCTGGAAACTCATTTACATCACATAATGTTAACCCAAGGTGGAGCTAACATGCACACAAAGAATAAGTGTATAAGTAATGTATAATTCATAAGTGTATTATCAAAGTTTTACTGAGCTACTCTCAACCTGATTGAAAATGCATTTCGACAGGGCCAGTCTCTTCCAATAGACCGTATTGACACGGCGGGTATTTCACTCAGACATGAAGCTCGGGTGGGAAACTCAAATATCTTACTGTTGTGTTCCAGGTTTAAAGTCGTATAAATGTAGGGAATATGACTGATCATTTCGTCACTTCCCAATTGATCAGCAACTGAAAAGACGATGGAAAGTGAAAATCCAGAGGGACATTGGGCCATATTTCAAGGTAAAACAACATATTTGATATCCCATTAGCTTCCGTTATAGACAACAGCCAACCATAGCAATGGGGTGAAATTAACTCTCAAATATCGATGTATATCTTCGACACATTTATTTAAGAAATGGAAGTGAAACAAACTGGATGTAATCAAGCAATTAGGTTAGCTAGGAAGTGGCTGAATGCTAATGTTAGCTAATAGGTTATCAAAATACCTTGAAATATGGCCCAATGTCCCTCTAGATTTTCATTATCCATTGTCTTTTCAGTTGCTTATCAGTTAGGAAGCGGTGAAATGATAACGATTTGTCAGATTCCCTCCGTTTACTTGACTTTAATCCTGGAACACATTTGAGCTTTCACAGAAACAAAAGTGGAGCGGGTAAGAAGATGGTAAACAAGCATTATCTCTCACAACATAATCTCTGATTTACTCAAAAGTCCATAAGGATTTTTGGAGAAAGAGTAAAACCTGGAGACATACTGGACATACACTGAATAATTGACATGGCCAGTCATGAATAAATAATATCCACTGGTTCATTAGGGCAATGCTGTGCTCACTGTGGCACAGTTTTGTATAGCCACAGGCGTTCTGTAGGACAGATCTGTGTGGGAGGAAGAGGAGGAGGTGTGTAACTTTGTTTCGGGGCATCCTCCTCAGCTTGACGCAGGGTAGGTGGTACAATTCCCTCAACATCGCTCCTCTGCTGTATCCCCATATCAGCTGGTATCAGTCGAGGCTGGGAGTATTTCAGTAAGCGGTAAGAACCCAGATCTCATACAGCTTAAGGTTTTCCATGGACAACAAAAGGTAATAAAGCCTGTGTGAAGTTTGCCGCCACAGTCCATCAAAACTTGCAGGCAATGTCTGAAGTCTGATGCCACCAGTAACAAGATAGGCCTACCCATAAGCAATTTTTCTGCACTGCGGCAATGCCTGGAGGAATAACTGAGTGCCAAGCAGAATAATTTGGTGAAACTGTTGTGCAAACAACAAAGTGTAAAATACTGGAAGCTAGAGTAATAATTATCTGTCAACAAGCTGATTATGTGAACATTGACTTGATAGCCCTTCAGTCACAGCTTGTGGGGCAATGCCAGCTCAGCACATCCAACAACAGAGGATCCATGTACCAAAGCCGATGCTGGAAGTTATTGTCATGGATTTAGGGTACATCTGGAAAACACTACGGAGAGCAAATAAAGTGAAAATCACATTTGGAAAACCTGTTTGTCAATCCACACGTGTTTTAAGACATAAAAATAATAAGGTTGGAATGATTATTTGTGTTTGATATACCAGAGATTTTATTAAAAAATCTTAACTCCTAATCAAGTTTTCACAAAACTATCTGGAAAGGCACCACTAGAAACTAGAAAAGGGCATGGATTTTAAAAAAATATGGATGGACAAACCATCTATCTATCACTGTCTGTTAGGCTAACTTCAACCATTCTGATCAACAGTAGGAGAGCGCTACCACCAGCAGAGCCAGTTGGTAAATCAAACTCTTACTGAAGCCAGTTGAGAGAAGAGCAATAACATCTTTTCCATGGAGAAAAGTCTTCAATGCAATTTTTTGCTCTTCTTTCAATGAAATAAAGTCTCCAGCTCTGATGTAACTGATGTTAGCAGCATCTACGGTAACCTCTTGAGGTAATCTATGCCCATCTATGCCGTCCCTAACTGCCAGTATTTCCTCAAAGGACGCTGATTGTGTTTAGCCACAAGCACATAGCTTGAAGCCTGGTAAGAGGGATCTGTGAGATCACATGATGACATCATCTTGCAAAACCAGCTGCCTCTCAAGGTAAATCTACTCCCTCTTTGAAAAGTTTCCATATCAGTAAGGTGGACGGTAATTGATTTTGATTCTAAATGGAAAATCAATCAAAATCAAAGTGTGCATCTAGTGTCAAACTTCTGCACAGTGGAGGCCAAACATCAGAATGAAGTAACAATAATCAAAGCACATTTTTGAGTGCTGGGGGCCTTAGAGATGAGACAGCGAGTGATAATTCTGTCAGAAAAATGACTCTCCGACAGTTTAATTCAGTCCCTTAAGCAATTGCGCGGGCAACAATGACACAAGATCGAAAATGATTTACCCAATGCTGTCAGCCAAACTGTTTAAAAAATACAATAACATGCAATTACCAAAACTGGAGCCGCTCTACACTCAAAATTTGTGATACCATAAGGATTTTTCCTTCTTTATACCAGGATTGTACAAAATAATATTGCAACCATGCCCGATAATGTCCAAAGGAAGCACGCTATCTGTTCCTAAACTTCATCTTATCACAGTTACTTTACAATGTGTCACTACTTTACAAAGCAACCGAAGCCAGAGAGGTTTGACAACAAGATACAACAATCAGAAGCCATAAAATCGCATCAGAAACAAACCTTACTGAGGAGGTCACCCCTGGGGCAGATGTGAGACGTGCAGCCTATAGTAGTACTTTCAGAGCTACATCCAGACCTGGTTAAGTGTCCAATGCGCTCACACAGACACACACACAGATCATAATTTAACAGCCCCTTGTGCCCTCCTGTGCCGGAGGGAAATGGGCTGTCTCTCTCTGAGTAAACCAGCCCACTGCAGCGGCTCCAGCAGAGGAGGAGATGGAGGGTTGACCGGTGCACTGGGACCAGCTTACCTTTGGCTTATCCACTAACATTCTCTTTAGTATCATCTTATAGTTGATATAAACTATTTTATTATGTAGCTGATATATAGCTCTAGGTCTTTCTTACATTGAGTCAGTGCATACAATAAAGACCTCAGTGAACACAGAACCAGAGAGAATCTGTTTATCCACAGCGCTGCACTTCCATCTAGTGGTCAGAAGGAGTTCACTAATGCTCACACACAAAGGTTACAGTATAATAAGTGGACAGCTCATGTTATACCTGCAGGGGGCCAACAAAACAATAACTTCACGATCCAGCCTCCACTAATCCAAATGACACCATCTCTGCCTTTTAGCCGCCCACGCTTTGGCTTGCGTTTGGCTCAATTCGTCATAGTTTTTCACATTTAAATTCCAACAAGAACGAGCTAAGACAGGTGGCTGTTCCCTGGCTTAAAGCAGCCCCCACATTAGGTCAGAAATTAAAGGATAAATGGAGAGAAATGTGCGCTGGCTTTAACCGACTCACTCAGCTGTGAAGGATCTGCTTTGTATCTACAATCAATGACTTTAAAAGTAGTTTTAGAGAAGAAATTCAAACTCAGAATTTAAATATTTACAATATTGACAAAGTAACAATACAAACAAAAGTTTTTCCATAACTTAATAAACAAGCTGTTCTCAGAGGAAAACAAGGTCCCCAGAACACAGTTTGAAGCTAGAAAGGTGGGAGGGTCTGCCAAATATAAACAAAGTAAAACAGTATGAAATTGTGCTGTTTTTATGATCAGTTTGTTTATTCAGTTTATTCAGCCATAAAAAAAAATCGGTCAATGAAGATTTTTCGCATCTGATTAAAATTTCTTCCCCTAAACTACATAGTGCTCCTTTAAGAATGTAAAACAAGTCACATCATAGAATCTTGATTATCTTACTCCTCTGACTCAAAGGAAGTAAAGTCAGATCGAACAAAACGGCAAAAAGACCTGCTTAGTCATATTTCTCTCGCAGCCTTTTAAGATCTACCTTGAGTTAAGCTCAGAGATGTGTCACACAGTTCAGTGTAGCCAGAGATTTGCTGGAGGCTGATACGAATACAGATGGAGCAGACAGAGGCACTCACCTCCCACAGAGACCTGAACTCCCTCTGTTCAATGCGGAGGAGTTCGCTGAATTCCCGTGTGACAATGGTGGCATGCCGGGGGGTGTTGTCCAGGATCGACTCCCCAAAGGCCGTGCCAGTGCCCAGTGTGCATATAGTAACAGCATCCTATATTAGAAACAGAGATGGTGCTCCACATGAGGGCTGGACAATATATCAATATATCATTATCTTGATAAGAGACCATATATTGTCTTAACTTTTCGATATCGTTACATCCTGATATGGCCTAAGTGTTTTCTTTTATTGATTTTAAAGGCTGCATTACAGTAAAATGATGTAATTTACCCATTTAGTCATTATTTTCACGTTATTGATGATTATTCATCCAAAATCTCATTGTGTTCATATTTTTTGAAAGTACCAATAGTCATTCCTACAATATTGTCACAATATCTAAGTATTTGGTCATTTACAAGATGTTTTGAGGAAATTTAAAAAGATTAAGATATATATTGTCTATCGCCATATAGCCTAAAAATATTATTAGAAAGGAGATTTTTTTTGTTTTGTTTTGTTTTTTCCTTATCTTCATCAGTTATTTAGTTTCTTGTGCATGTAAAAGCTCTTGAAAGTTAAAAAGGTCAAAGTCCACACCAACAGAAGCTCCTCTATCCCACTGAAAACACTGCTCCTGAAACGCCTCGTCAGTAGTCCCGCCTTTAATTCTGTGACTTCTTGACATCACTACATGTCACACATTGGCATAATTTATGTCTAGCAGCTAGTTTGGCACCTAAGAATTGTTTTAGCACAGTCTCTTTACTGTCGTTAGCAGTGCTGGCTCAGGCGCGTGTGAGCTGACCAATCAGAGGAGACTGGGTATTCAGGAGGGTGGGCCTTAAAGAGACAGGAGCTAAAACAGAGCATTTCAGACAGAGGGGGAATACAGAGCTGCAGGACTGGGCAGAATGAGAAAACTGATGTGTTTTTGGAGCATTAAAGCCGGTAAACCTATTCGAGTAGGAACCCAAAATAAAATTATACTATAAAATAACTTTAAACTTTAATTATATAACTATAAAATGAGCGTGTCTCCTTTAAGGACATATCATCCAGCCCTACACCACATGGATTATTCCTCCATAAGGATAAAACGTCCAGCCAGACAACAAGCGTGTCAATCGTAATGTAATGTCATTATTCTGCTGCACAAATGGCTTTTGTGTGAGGCCCTTGAGGAGCAGTGCTCTCAAAGGCTAGAGGCAATCACCTGAACACTTGTGGCAGACAGACGGATACACTTCAATCTGCAGACATTACTCCAATCAGCACCCACACAAACTGACTGCGGTGCATGAAGCTGCAGTATTAAAAACTATTCAGTAATGTCTCTTAATGTAATAAGCTAAATTCTTTTTGCAGCATGCACTCCAAACCAGCTTGAGGTTAGATGTGAATTCTGCTACATGCGGGATGAATTTCAATTAGGGCTTATACTGATACAGTCATTCAGATCTTGATGTGATGGCAGTATAGAAATAAGAGTGTCACTCCGATCTGTAAGTCCCACTTGGTTTAACCCACCCTTTTCAATTGCAACTGTGGTATCATGTAATGTTTGGAAAAACATATCAGTCGTACCTGATAACTTGATGTCTCTGAAACTTTGACATCCAGTGAACCAGAGAGTACAGCGTACCAGCTGGTGCCGATGTCTCCTTGGCGATACACTAAAAAGCACAAAAAAATCAACATGTCTTTAAAAAACATCCTTCTAGCCACTCATCTTTGCCAGGTTGACAGTTTCAGAGCCTGTGTTTTGGCTTACATGTGATGCCTTTCTCCAGGCACTCGTAGAATCCACACAGACATATCCGCTGCAGCAGACTGGGATGGAATCGCTCGAAGGCCTTCACATTTTTCAGACGAGCCAGAATTATGTCAACGTCTTCCCCAGAGCGCTCTGCTGGTCTGGAGAAATAAAAGGAAAACAATATTATACAGGCAATTGCTTAAATAAATGTACATAATAATCTGCAGAGTTTGAATCAGCCAGAACAGCATAAGTGTATCTGAAGCTCTGCAGGAGGAATGTATGAGGAACACTGGCTCCTGGAACGGTTGCAGTTTTCATGAACTCGGACAACAAGCAAGTTTGTGCTACAACACTTTTCACTTCAACCAATCCAATCCTGTGAGCATTTTATCTGGCTGCCTACATTACCCACTATGCAATTTGTGGGTAATGAGTGATATCACTGGAGGTAATTTATCAGATTAAATGCAGCTTCCTCTGGAGCCACAAAAGGCTTCTAGCTACTTTCTTCACATATGCAGTAGTACTCCCCAAGACCTGTGAACACACTTCACTGTGTAAAATTGGTTAGTTATCCTTTAATTTTTTTTAGGTTGGTATTTAAGTATTGTTTCAGTGTTAAGAAGTCAATAGCTAAACATTAAAGTAGAGCCCATACAATATATCGGTTAGCCAATATTATTGGCCAATATTGCCCTATCATAGATACATCGGTCTCGGCATATAAATTGTCCGATATCCACCGATATGAAAGTTGGAGATTATGCTCCAGAAGAAAATGCTTGTGGTAATTTATAATTATTAAATTCCCAGTGAACTGTACTGTGTCAGTGCACTGATTTCATTTTAGACATTAAAGTTTATCGCTAAACTGTAAATATCCTGCTTCCATGACATATCCTTGTCACAAGTGTTTGCTAATTACATAATAAAATTGTGGTAAAACGTGTGTGTATCAGTTGATTCATCAATATCAATGGCTTTTCATTGTGAATTATTGACTTTTAAAGCAACAACGTGTAAGTTCCTGCTGAAAGATAGTTGATTGTTGAGTCTATCTTGAGTCCCAGGTCATCAAATACTGAGTCAGACGCCAACCGAAATCTGACCACCTGAGGATGAGATGAGACTCAACATACAACTATCTTTCTCCAGGAAGTTACATTTTGTTGCTTTAAAAGTAAATAATTCACTGTGAAAAGCCACGCAGAGCCTTGCATATAAATTGAGAAGACTGACAGTTTTGAACCATACTCTACAAGCTGTTCACTGACCGTTTCAAGTGGATCATGCGAAAAGAGACGATTTACATAAAGAATCTGAGCTGTAACAATGTGAGTGGCCTCAACTGTGGCAAAAAAACGTTCACATCATCACAGATGTGTCAGTGTGTGTTTGATCCCTCTTTCTCCTCTGTTGAGCTGCATCGCACTGCCCCAAATTTGTTCCACTGAATCAGGAGCCTCTGATGTAACATGTGGGTGGCTGTACTGTAGCTTACATCACCTTTGAATCCTTCTCCATCCTCTAAAAAGATGAAAACCAAACAGTATCAATAATTCAGAAAGGGAAACAAGTGCGTGCTTATCCACTGCAACAATCCTATAGCTTCACGTGGCTCTGAAAATGATGTATTATTCTTTTTTACCCGCTGTGTCGCAGTACAATAAAAGTGTTTTCACCGAGCAACAGCTTGCAAGCAAATGCCTCCTCATTATGCTTTCCGTGACAACCATTCAACACACAGCAGTAACATTAAAGTATCTTTATCGTTGGACAACAAGAGAGGTGTGTGGGAGCCTGAGTTTCAAAGCCAAGGTGTCTATTAGGAAACCAACCAAGTCAACCCAGGAAAATCTTTCAAAAGATGCTGATTTAGAGTTCAAGTGAGGACAATTTTTCATCATGATGCAGCTTGTTTCAGTACAAACACTACAAACAATGATGAACCGTAACTGCTTCTCATTTACAGTCCTGTTACAGAGTGTGAGACTTTGACGCATAGTGAGTGACATTACATATTCCTGCATGTCCAAAGCTCTCTATCAAACTGTGGTAAAACTAACAGTTTCATAATGAAATAAGTGACACATTTAGTATTTGTGTGCACCTGACTTGTACTTTGCTGTAGAAGAACTTTAAAGTGAAGCGTTCATGCAGGTATTTGCAGGGAAAAAGGTGACTCATACAAGATCCATTTGATTTGAGCGACACAGGTGGCTTCTACAGCACAGCTAAGTGGAGGATATCACTGTGCAAACACGCCTGGCAGACTGCGTCACCTTGCTGCTTTTAGCTGCTGCACTTTGGACCCTTTCTTTTTTGCTCCATCCTCAGTCTGTGTATCCAAGTAGCCAGTTTAGCTTTGCGCAACATCGCTGTCTGTTTAACACCTGCAGCACTATGTTCACTTTCCACTCTTTCTTGAGTCTGAGTGTGTGAATTCAAAGTGTAATGTTTATCCCAAAATCCCACAATGGAGTAAACTTAATCAAATGAAATTAAATCAATAGGGCTGCAGCTAATGATTGTTTTCATTGTTGATTAATTTGCTGATTACTTTTACAAATAATCAATTAAATGTTTAGTCTTTGGCAGGGGGGCCCCAGTGCGGGGGGCAGGGGGGGCCATGACGTCTCTCACATAGTTGTTGGCCACCTACTAATCTTGAGTGCCCTGCCCACTTCGCAAGTGCCCCTCTTCCCCTAGTGAGCATCTCAGTAATTAGTTTACAGTAAACAAATAATGAAAACAAGATGAAAATAAGAAATGCATAACCAGCCAGACAATATTGACCATCTGTCTTTCTAGGGGCAGGAAGTGCCCTCTTGGATGCCTCTATGGTAGATAAAACAACCCACTAGGGTGTCCTTCCAGTGGACTCAATGTGGTTAAGTGCCCTCTCTTCACTATAAATGTATCACAACTTTCCAGGCGCTGGTGGTGCCCTTTTTATTTTCTTTGCCCCTGCCCCTCAAACATCCTGAGTCTGCCACTGTCCCTAACAGAGAAGTCTATAAAGTGTCGAAAAATGCCCATCAAGATCTCCCAGAGCCCAAAATGACGTCTTCAGATTGCTTCTTTTGTCCAATCAACAGTCCAAAACACAAAGACTCTCCAGTTACTGTCATAAATGACAAAGAAAAGCAGCAAATCCTTTCATTTAAGAAGCTGGAACCAACAGATGATTGACATTTATGCTTGAAAAATGACTTAAGCAATTAATCAATTATCAACATCAATGGTGATTAACTTTCTTTCAGTGGACTAATCAATTAATCGACTAACCGTGGCAGTTTTGAATTAATTTGAACATCACGGTACAACATTGCAGTTCTTTGCTGTGGATGACAGACATTTACATTACAGTTGTGCAACACTGCACCTGTCAGTGGTGATGCAGGATGATGATGATCCATAAATAGCCTATCTGAAAACAAATGTACCACTCACAGTAGTCTATCTGAACGGATCACAATCAGGTCTTGTAATCTGATCACTTTTAAAACAGTCCCTTGCAGCTGCTTGGTGGCTCCTGACAGGTGTGCATGCAGTAGTTTCACCACCTGATCAGGTGATTTGCAGCAGACTTCAGTCTAAAGCCAAATTCATCTCACGGACAGTTTGACATGTGAACCACCCTGTGTTTCCCTCTAACAATCACAGCAGTGTGTAATTCAAACAGCTGGAAGGTACATTTACATATCAGACGCTGTCTAAAGTTGGTAATCTTGTTGCTGAGACTGCTTTTCTCTCTGGCCATCCAGTTCCCTGCCGATATGAACGGAGTCACATTTCACATGGCGCTGCGAAGGATGTCCTGATAGAAGTCTGAATTCTGTTGGGAAATTAAAACTATGGGGACGTCATTAATGTTTGATCTCTTCTTCTGTGACACATCGGCCGAGCTCCGCTAGAAAAATCGTGTTAATATTCCGCCATTCTTCGCTCGCACAGTGGCCTCAGACGCTACGCAGTGACACGATGTACACGGATTACCTTTTATCCAGACAGATCATCCACTCGGCAGATTCCGACGAGTGTGAAGAAGTGTGCGCTGCTACCATCTTGAGATCCTGCTGCTGCTGATGATGCTGCTGATGCTGCGGTGGTGGAGAGGGCTGGACCAGCAGCAGCACTTCATCTGCCTTCACTCACTCACTGCTGACAGTCGACACTCCTGTCCCTGCTGCTGCTGATGATACTGCTCACCTGACCAGCAACAGCACCCACACACCACCTCACGTCCTGTTAAAGTAATGATGCTCAGTTTGTCATAAAAAAACGTGACTCACTTGGCAAAGCTGAGAAAAATTAAAATAATTTAGACATCATGATCAGGGTTTTGTCAGATTTCTCTGATTTATTTATTTATTTTGTAATGAGTGATCTACTGGAGTGGGTTATTTAAAAAATAGGCTAAGTAAATAAATCCAATCTGACATTTTTGGACTCAGATTTCCTCTTCTATACCTGTCAGTGTCTCCCAGTAGTCATATATACAAAGAATAGGTACTTTCATTGCATGCACCCCAGGTTAACAGTATCAACACATTAAGACATTTCTGACCTGCTTAAAGTACCTCTGCCACTTCAACACAGTTTGTCTTGTGTTTCCTTTGTCTTAGCTTTAAGTTAAAACGATTAGCTGGCATTTCTGTGAAAGTGTGTGTGTGTGTGTGTGTGTGTGTGTGTGTGTGTGTGTGTGTGTGTGTGTGTGTGTGTGTGTGTGTGTGTAAATTTTAGTTCCACAAATATGATTTCAAAACCTTTTAAGTGCTAAAAAAAATGCATTTTGCATATTCAGCATTCACAGTTTTTCAAATCAAATGTAAAAACAGTACTGACACAAACTACAGGTGCACTGTGTGTATTCTACAACATGCTGTTTCCCCCCTGAAAACTGCCTTGTTTTAAAGACATAATCTGAAAAGTAATCAAGTAATCCTTGACAATGTCACTATGAGCTAATTTTACACTTTATTCAAACTTAATCTGGGCTGAGTTTAGTTATTCAACCTATTTTTGCAATGAAACGCATAATCTTGAACACATTTAATCCGAGAAAGAGTGTTTTAAAGGGGTATTTCTAACTGACAAGAGGCAATTTTCTGGGATTTTTCTCAGAAATTGTTGCAATTCTTGCATTTTTTTCTGAAAAGCAATTTAAAGGTGCACTATGTAATTTTGGGGAAGAAATTTTAATCAGAAGAGAAAGATCTTCAGTGACTGTTTTTTTTGTTATGCCTAAACAAACTAAATAAACAAACTCTCTTTGTTTTAATGACTGAATAAACTGAATAAACAAACTGACCTTAAAGGACAACACAGTTTCATACTGTTATACTTTGTTTATATGTGGTGGACCCTGCCACCTTTCTATCTTCAAACAGTGATCTGGGGACCTTATTTTCCTCTGAAAACAGCTTGTTTATTCAGTTATGGAAAAATGTATATTTCTGAGTTTGTATTATTACCTCATTCATATTGTAAATATTAAAATTACGAGTTAGAATTCATTCTCCAAAACTACGTAGTGCCCCTTTAATATATAGGGGTACACTCAGTTCCCCACTTTCAGATACATCTAGCTCAAACTAATGCAGTCTAATACAACAGCCCAACAACAAATCCTTGATGTTTTACAGAGGTGTTTATTCAGCTTCATTGTCATTTTGGAGGCTGCACTTTGTGTTGCTGTTTAACTATTTTGCGCTATATACTGGAATGTGTTTCTTATATTTTGTCCACCCTGCTTATATCAGTGAGACCACATTAGATATTACTAACACTTCAACAAACCTACATGAGGGTGGGATTCATTGCAGGGCTGTTGTTAGTTTGAACTAGATGTATCTGAAAGCTGGAAACTGAGTGTAAACTGTATCGAGAAAATGCCATTTCTGAGAAAAATTGCGTGAAATTGCCTCTATAGTCAGTCAGAAAGGCAGGTCCGTAACTAATAAAAAGACAACTGAGTCTTAATCAAATTGCTTCATGAAAATGCCTAACAATGGTGTGAATTAACTGTTAATCGTGACGTACAATCTACCACCCTGGTGTAAAATGGTCCCGCTTGTTGGAGTGGTACAACATAAGTTGTGAATAATAGAAATGTTTTTCAACAGTTTGTCTCAGACGTGCGAAATGTCGCCCACACTGTGAAGCTGCTCAACTAATCTTTACTCTGCTATTGTCACGACCTAAAACCATCTCACACCCACAGCTCACCGATCTAAAAAAACACAACTGGAGGTTGAATTAGTCAAAACCTCAAGAATTTATTGTCAAAGCCTTGTGATTGTTAGAGAAATATTATGTTGTCATGTTGAAGCAGCTGTCTGCAGGTGGAGGACATGATAAGTGGCTCGTCAGCACAATAGCTGACCTTTCTCCTGCACAAGATTAACATACACAGAGGTTATCAAGGTGACCTTATGGGTAGCTTATAGAATAACAACCACATTATTATCATGATAGCTCATATACATATACAGGGACTGAAGAAGATGGCATAAACACCCTGCATTGTTCTCTGTCTATAATGGCTGCCCGTATAACTGACTGCGACTGCCTTCTGCAGCACTTTGCACCGACACTGACGGCTCGTCTTCTATCAAAGTGGGAATTATCATAATGGCCCTGAGAAAATGACGCTTTGTAATAAGAGGCCACATAATGAAGGGTCATTGGTCGCTCTCAGTTACCTTGGCAACAAACGGTGACAGTAGAGACAGAAGTAACGAGGCTCAGCGGTGCCACAATGCCTTCTGTGCTGATGAAACTGTGAAGGAAACTGTTTGTGTGCTTCCTTTCTTACTTTTTCTTTCTCATCACTTCAAACTGGGAAATTTTTTTTTTTTTCTCATTTTCTATGATTATATACAACACAAAGGTACCAGAAAGAAAAATAATAAAAGAAAACATAGACCTCCTTGTTTTGATGCTCTTAAAGGAATATTACTGATAAGTGCCATTATTAATCTCTAGTTGCTGTATAGGTTCAGTTGTGTCTTAAATAAATCAAGTAAACTAATGATGACATGGTTGTCAGTAATGGTTTAATTGCAGGTGTTTGTAAAAAACACAGGAATCAGTGAGTGCTATTCAACAGATCACATGTGATTCTTAAGGTTTTCGAACTTCTTTGCCAAAATTGTGAGGCATTTTCTGCTTTTGCGTGGTTTCAGCAGAGAATACCAAAATCATTACATCTTTCTTTCTTTCTTTCTTTCTTTCTTTCTTTCTTTCTTTCTGTCTTTCTGTCTGTCTTCTTTCTTTCTTTCTTTCTTTCTTTCTTTATTGATCTTTATTTATTTATTTCTCTTTCTTTCTGTCTTTCTTTCTTTCTTTTTTCTGTCTGTCTTAATTTATTATGTATTTCTCTTTTTTCTTTCTTTCTTTCTTTCTTTCTTTCTTTCTTTCTTTCTTTCTTTAATATGTACTTCTTTTTCTATTTATGTATGTATTGTGTATTTCTCTGTCAATTTCTTTCTATTTATTTATTTATTTATTTATTGTGTATATCTCCTTCTACTCTTTCTTTCTTTCTTTCTTTCTTTCTGTCTGTCTGTCTGTCTGTCTGTCTGTCTGTCTGTCTTTCTTTCTTTCTTTCTTTCTTTATTATGTATTTCTCTTTCTACTTATTTTTTTATTTATTGTGTGTTTCTTTCTTTCTTTCTTTCTTTCTTTCTTTCTTTCTTTCTTTCTTTCTTTCTTTCTTTCTCATTGCTGCTTTTGATGTTTCTATAATTTTTGGGACCACAATTTAAAATCATGTACTTCTATTGACCACAAGGTGGCAGCATTCTCCAATTAAAGGGTACGAAGATGAGCATATCAGAGCATATCAGAGCAGAAGGTGAATCAGTTCTGATTTGAGAGTAAACAATGGGGCTCATTCTGCCTTGACCTTGAATTAAGTGATTGTTTAAAAGGCATACAGTCTAACAGTCTGAGATATGTTGGATTTTTTAGCATGAAAAAATGTGTGAGCAAAAATGTCAACAATACTGTGTTGTTTCCCAGAAATGTTGTGTCCTGCACCTGAAAGGAATTTTGAGGGTCCTTAATTATTAAATTAATTACTAAATTACTGTTCCAGTGGTCAGTATTAAACATGCTCTCATATTGAAGGTGCGCATCTTTATCTTCTTCCTTGGAATGACCAGCAATTGCCCTACCCATCACTTATATACCCCCCATCCTCCTCCTAAGATAAATAATGGGGCTGAGCTCAGGCTGGGGCATGCACAACACAAAACACACATTCCTGTAACGCTGCATACCACCAACCCCCAGCAGCAACAGACCAACACATAACAATGTGTGAAGATTTCAATATGCACTGCATGACTTTGCCACCACACCTTTGTCAATACTTGTCATAAGACAGGCCTACAAGTTTACAAACCATTGCAGCTTCTCCCAAAGAAACCAGCAAATCACACATATTTGGACGTATTTCTGGGTGTGATTAATACTTCATTCACTGCAAGTAAACGTGCCAACAATCCTTTGTCGCAAAAAGGCGATAGAATTGCTCTCTATACTGAGAAGCACCCCACTGTCAGCAGCAATTTTTAAAGATCCCCTCCATAGGAATACAACAATATCCTCTAATGTGTGTCTGACATGGTTTTTGCACAAAAGAAAGTATAATTGCCACATTAAAATCCCTTAAACAGGACCTTTTCTTTCTCAAAGAGTTACAAGCAAACTCAAGCACACTGTCTAACTCGCAAAGATACATTTATTGCAACATTACGGTTTTAGACCTTCATCAGGCAAAGGCTTGTGTCTAAACTATTTGTGATGTAACAAATCATGCAGCTAGGCCCGCCTCTTTAAATCAAACGTCTTAATGAGCGCAGAGAAACTTTATGCTGTCAGCAACAAATGAGAAAGAAGCTTCCTAGTGTCAAACTCTGCACATACATCTTTCTACATAGTGAGGCTCAAACATCCAACTGTAAGAACAAGAAGAAAAACACATTTATGACTGGAGGGGGACTTTAACACCACATGGTTTTCAGCGAGAAGGAAAAGCAGCAGGTGTAAAGACAGTTTTGTGCCTGGCTGGACTGAGTTTGAGACGTTGTCTCAGAAATTCCACGGACTCCAACCTGCTCTTCTCCTGCTCCTGTTTCCATGTGGTTTGTCCTTTTCATTGGATGTTGTTTGAGGGGTTGCTATAGGGACCAATGGCTTGGCTGCGGCGTGCCATGCTACCCCTGGGAGAAAGCCCACTGACTGTGTATATACTGCTTCTCAGACACACAGTTGCTAGGAGATGATAAAGCAAGCTGGAAATGATGAAGACACGGACACATGACACTCTTATGTGCACACGCAGCATGATTTCAGATGCAGATGAGCATTTGGAAAGCGGTTTGTTACTGCTGGTATGTGACTCTTATGAACTCTGAATGTTTAGGGTCAAACTTGCATGAAAATGTGTTTGTTTCTTCTTGTCAGATGAGAGCAAAGTGCGAATTCCAGAGTCAAAGTAAAATGATTTTAAAACATTAATGACGCTGTTCAGATTTTTTACTCCCAGTCTGTGAGCTCACACTTCTATCTGGAGCCAAAGGTCAATGGATTTACATAAAGCAAATTAATACAGAACACATTAGAAAGCCATAATGTGCAGTAAACTATGTGAGTGGCTACATGAAGCTATATAAAACGTCATATATCAGATAACCACGTCTCAGTGGAATGCGAGGGCGGATAACTCCAGAGGAAATGCCTGAGAACCTTTTCCAGAGACATGCCTCTGAATGTTGTAAAACACTAATTTACAACTTTGATATGATGGGCTGAAGTAGCCCCAAAATGAAGCACTTTAGTCATATTATGCTTCCAAGAGAGTCTTACGATCAAGGGCAAAAGGTAATGATCACTGAAAGAAAGGACTCAGTGTTGAGGGTTCAATTTTTCATGCTTTGTACGATTAAAAATGTATATGGGATTTCACTTTAGGCAACAGAAATGTTCACATGCTCACAAAAATGCCTTCTAAATAGATCACCATCTGTTTAAAGGCCTCATGCTGCAGTCTGGTTCGTATTTATCAATAATTACTTCCTTATTTGCATATCGTTACATAATTCACCTCGTGTTTAGTTTCACACAAGACTGCATTTTCAAATTGTTTAAAGGTTTGGTCAAACATGTCAACATCCACCCTTTCAATCTTTAAAAAACACAATCCAAAGTTTTTTATCTCGACGACCTGGTAAATGAGTTATTAAAACTTGGATTTAAAGGCGATGCAAACTCATCATGTAAAAATATTCAGTTATACAAGTGAGATCAAAGAATATCTCGTCCCACTTGATTTGCCTTCTATATCCCAGGTTAGTCGGATTGGATGATATTTTTGTAATGTAGGTTCCCAGCCTCCAAGGAAATCTGACTTTCATTCAGTGTCTTTGCAGCTGATCTGAATGAAAACAGCATCTCTTTCTTTTGTGAATCAAGCAGACACATGTGTACTGCAGGTTAACTTGCTCTGCTCTCTGGGGAGGGGACCTGATTTTAAATATGACTGGCAACAAAACACAAAATGCATTATGTTTCACTGTTCTGTGGAATCACTTGTTTTTTCAGCATAATGAATTAGAAATTAAAAGTATAAAATTAGAGAAAGTCCCAAAAGACTTTTCACAGCCAGAGCAAATGTATGACGGCTATAGGATATCCGTTGGTGACCTACTTTAATAGAGGCCAAATTTAGAATGGAATATGAAGGCATTATGTGACAAATCTACTGTGACTTCAGAAGGGAGACTAGTCCCACATCATAATCTGGTATAACACCAGTGAGACGTTGTTTAATTACCGTGCACAACAGAGCTGGAGCGAACTTTCAGAAGATTTAAGTCTGGATTTAAAGGCAAACAAAGTCTACTAAAGTTTAGATTGCATGTTCTCCACTGCATATTTATCTTTAATTTTTCCATCAAGATGTTTTTTTGTCATTTAATTTCTATCTCTGTGTTTTATGTTGCATTTCCTATTCAATAATTGTATAAATTAAATAAAGCACTTTGAAATGCCTTTGTGTATGACATTTACTATACTAATAAAATGCATTGTTGTTGGTTACATCTTACTAGTACAATGGGATACTTCTGACAAGCAGTGACACAGGACCATGAGACCTTGTAGGAGCAGCTCTGCTCATGTAAAGCCAGACCTATCCGACTGCCAGCCTGTGGGCTGAATGCAACCATTTAACAGCCTTATTCCTGTCCTTTGATCATATTGTTAGTAGGCTAATTAGCCTATTCTAAGCCTATTCATTACTTATGTCTGTTGCTAAGCAGAAAAATACTCTTACTTTTATCATTTAAAGTTTTTCACCCAGGCTGTTTAAGCAGTAGAAATTTATGAGAATCAAACTGACAACCATTTTTAAGATAATGAGGTGAATTGTTTTTTCTTTACTTCTGCACATAGTTTCTTTTTCATTTGGGAAAACTAATAAATAAAGCAGAGAAGATAAAAAAGTGCTAATTTTAATTCCGAGCTTTGCAGGTCAGACATGGTGAATTTACAGTAAAAGTCTGACCCCTGGCATTTCACTTTTTTTCCTGTACAACACAATAATTCCCCCCAAAGGATCAGGACCCGGTCCCTTCACGTAGTCCCAAGATAAACCGAGTGGTCGATGATTAAAGGAACATTTTATTTTTTTCTTGCAGAAATCTATGTTTTCTTTTTTGTCTAATTTTCTTATGAAATATACGTATATAAGGGAAGATCGCTCTGGTTGGAGTAGTCACCCTACACATCCATAGTAAAACCATATCTAATGAGGGGTCACAAGTTGACTTTTTTTAAAAAAAATTTGGCTAAAAAGGGATCCACTTCCTGAAGCATGCAGCCTCTTACTCAGCCTATCACCAGTAACTGCAGCAGTGTGCCAAGTCATGGCTGGACTTACCAGTCAGAGGACCTCAGGGCAGCATTTGCTGTGGACCCCCCATCCCCACTTTCCTGTCCCCATTATCTGCACAGTGCACACAGAGGATATGTGGCAATTTCTTACCCAGAAACCAAGAAGTACTCCATAATTGAACATTTTGTTCCTAACTTACGAGCAATAAGTTCCATGTGTACACAATAAAACAATGGTCTTATTTCTAGATTTGACAGGGGGGCCCGCTACAAAAAAAAAAAGATAATCATGAAGATCCTGCCTGGATCGATTTTGAAATAGGCCTTTCTCACAGCAGACATCTTTTTAAGCAGGCTGCAGGTGTCACTAATAACATTACAATGGCCTTATTCTTTGTAGGTGTCCCAGTAAGAGTATGACAGAATAACAGTGTGACAGTGAACCAGCACGAACAATACCAGCACCCTCAAGGAGAAACCAACTCTGAAGCAGCCATCATTCATTTGTTTTATTTACAAATGTGCTTTCTCTGCTATGAGTGTGACATGTCAAAATGTCTTCTGTGAAAAAGGCCTGTTCAACAGATGACCAAAACCCACTGACCTCAGGCCTTGGGGCCATTTGGGGAAGTTTGGCAGTTGCCTGTTGGCCGAGTTGGTAATCCAAGTCATATAAGTAGGGTTACAGCATTAGGAATCTGTTGTTTCAGCAAAGTATCCTGAAGGGGTCCTCCAGGAATTTTGTATTGTTGATTATTTAAAAAAAATAAAAATAAAAAAAGACAGGAAAAACAAACAAACTGAAGCAGTGAGGGCCAAGATTTAAAGCTATAAAAGCTACAAAAACAGTGGATCTTACCATTTCCACAGGCCTAATGTGACTTAATAACATCTTTTATGAGACCCCTTCTACCTCCTCAATGCCAGTTCTTCTCAAACGCCACACTTCCAGTTTATAATGTAGTTCTCTGTTTTAAGTCTCAAGCCTGAGCTGTGAGATAACTGTGATGACATCACCTTTCACTCCTTTCAGAGCCAAAAAAAAGACATCCTGTTTTGCAGGCTGAATAGTAGGCCCATACCTGACAAGAGAGCTTAACTTAAAGGAACAGTACAGCCAAAAATGAAAATGCAGTCATCATCTAGCCCAAAGATTCCAAATTCAATTGAAAACATGCTATTTATTTTTATTTATTTATTATGTTTTTAAATCTCAACTGCAGCTGCCAAGGTAAAAGCATTAGCGCGCACCTGGTATGGGTGCACGAGCCCGACTGCACGTCCAGGATACAAATAACATCTTTTAGAATCAGTTTGCATCTCTGGGCTTATGAAGACTTGGATTACACCGGACGAGCTGCAGGGAGCCATTATATGCTTTTTGTCGTTTGTGCATTTTTGGCAAAAAAGGGTTTAAATAATGTATTTTCAAATCAAATTGGGATCTCTTGGTTTACAGAGGCTTGGATTATGCCGGACGAGCTGTGTAGAGCCATTTTCTGTGTTTTTGTTGGTTTGTTTTTTCTTTAAAACAAGTCCCCATCTACTTCAAGAAATGTTTCGAGGACTATGAAACTTCACCCGACATTCCATCGGCGTGGGGGTGAGTAGATGAGTGAATTTTCATTTTTGGTTGAACTTCATCTTTAATGTGTAAAATTAGCAGAGGGCCCCTCTAACGTGAAGGTATCATAATAGTGTAAGTGCAAGTAAAGGCCACTTTCCATGTCTGCTGTTAAACTTTTCCAGTCTTGGTTGCAACACATGCGCAGTGTAACTGAAGTCTCCTGGGTTGTTTTTTTTAAGTCAAGGTGCGGACTTTAGCCCGTGCAGATCGTCTAGGTGAGCTCTAATGTACAATAAGCTCTTTCCCACGCCTTTCTTCCACAGCTCCTCGTGTCTGTGGAGAAAGAGGGGTGGAGAGGGTGGAGTGGAGCGGTGGGGTTACAGTCCTGGAATGTGCGCGCGCTCCCGATTCCCTGTGTTCCCGGTCGGTCGCGGCGCGCGGCACAGACAGACTCGGGTGCGCGCGCAGCCCGCGACAGGTCTGGAAGTGCAAGGAGGAGGCAGGACAACGCTGCCGGAGCGGGGAATGATGGCGGTGAGCACGAAGAAGGGACAAGTTTGATACTGTAAAACTGGGGGATTGTGGGCGAGATTTCGGCGCCTAACACGATGAAGCAAGCCAGAGGTGAGGAGCGTGTGAAGTTATTCACCTTTCTGCGGGTTTGTGTGCAGAGCCGGGGGTAACGTTGTCCACAGCTCGTACTTGAAAAGCCACAATGAATTGTTCAGACCGAGGCACCGCCGTTCGGGGCTGTATTGAACTGTTGGCCCAGCGAGTTTAACTTTGTTTCGCCTTTTTTCCCCCTACAATGTAACGGTAGACAAATAGCTGTCAGTGTTTAACCGGTTGAGATGAGTACATTAAAAGTTCAGAGCTGGTTAAAGTTACCTCCGTGGTGAGAGTTTTGGTTGAACTAGCAAGCTAACGCCACCGAACGTTCTCAAAGTGAGCCAGCGGTCCAGCACGCTCCCACTTACCTTTAGCTTTCACGCTCTTTTGCTCTGAATGTAGAAATAGATAATCATGTATTAACTAATTTGAAATGACTTACGTCAGGCATGGTGAGATAATCGTATCCGGTCTCTGTATTAACAGATTTTACTGTCCGTTTCTCCCTTTTAGATGACTTCCCTGCGAGTGTTTAGTTGAGACAACAGTGCTCCAAAGAAGCCCCGCCGGACCCATGGCACCGCTTGCGTGAAGTTGAAGGATAATCGTTCACCAAGAAGCGGCAGCACTCTCTCCAAAAACCGTCTTTTCTAATTGGGCTGCAGTCACAAACAAACACAAAAAATGATCAAAGCGGAAAGCAAAGGAGGCGAGAGGACCCTGAGGAGCGCGTCCCCTCACAGAAATGCATACAAGTCTGACTTCCACGCAATTAAGTGCTCCTTTGATGGGCCAAAATCCGAGGGCGCCGCCAAATCATATGCAAATGGGTCCAGTGACACCCGGGAGGACTCGAGGGGAAGGCCTTTTGGCACCAGAGTGAACAAGATAAAGAACATATTCCTACAGATGGATGGTCAGCAACAGGAGAGCCAAGAGGGGAAAGTGACTGTAAAGCCAGATGTGCCCCAGGTGTCCCCAACAAAGGCGCAGTTCCCAGTCACCACCCACAGAGGTAACCTCAACAGTGCAACAAGCCCAGAATCACAGAATGTAGATAAAACACCCAAGGGGGAAGATGTTGAGATTGACAAAGTGGCTTTGGCAGAGAAGTTTTCGGTAACCAGAAAACTCTTTGAACGAGGGATCAAAGAGCAGCCTGCAGCTGACAAGCAGTCTCCGAACAGAGTAGTAACTCGTTTGTCCCTCGGCAGTGCCTCTGATGAAGGGAAAAGCACAAGGAGAGTCTCTGGATCCTCCGAGACCACTATCAAATCAGAGCAAACTCCTACATCAACAGTCGAATGTCGATCGGATGAGAAGGCTGATGGTGAGAAAAGGCATTCATCTAGAGTGTCACTAAATGCAGGACCCATGTCTAAAAGGTTGGGGAATTATATGACAGAGAATGACTCAGAAGACAACAACACAGCTGTGGTGTCTGCTAAACAACACAGTACCACTGAACACTTACTGCCTACCTCTCCAACTAGGGACAGCTTACACAAATCTACTACCCCTGTTAAAGAAGCCACTAACTCTACACCTGTGACCACTAACAAAAATGCATCCCAGACGGCATCTGTCATTAACAAACCAGCGTCCTTGGCGTCTAAACCAACATTCCCAGTTACAAACGCAGCGTACAAATCTGTTTCTCCAACAACTGATGCCACTCACAAGCCCATCTCACCAGAGCAAACAACCCCAGTTAGCCAAGGCTACAGACGCTCCTCATCATCTGGTGATGGATTTAGTAGGACATCTGTTGGTGGGGATGAAGGCAAGCCACATAGTCCGCCCCCAAGGGATGCGAAGCAGCCTCTTCCATCAGCTGGTGGATTTCAGAGCAGGGCTAAATACCCTGAAAAGGCCAGGAGTCCTGACAGTGTGGTACATAGTCCGACCATGGACAAGCCGCCCAGCCAGACCCCCTCACTGGACTCCAGGGGGGTGGGCATGGTACGGGCAGAACTGGTAGTGGTTCAGAATGAGTCCTCAGAGAGCGAGGAGAATGAGGATGAGAACGTTGAAGATAATGTGTTTGAGAAGCCGAAGGTGCAAAGCTCCAAAGACCTACCAACAGAACTAAAAAGAACCTTTCTACCAGAAAAACTGAACTGTAACCCAGCTCATGTCACAAAAGATGCACAAAGGATAGCAGAGACTGTGGGTGAAGGTAGAGTCTTGGAGGACAACGAGCAATTTGGAGTGAAAGAGGAGAAAAGGGAAGAGAGTTTAGTTAGTCAAGATGGTGACACTAATCGTGAGGAAGACGATGAGGCAGCGGAGGAGGAGAGTGAGCTGGAGGAGCAGGTGGGCCAGAGCGTCCTGGATGGAGCCTCACCAGTAGTTTATGGTATTGAGAACGCAGCATTTGTGGATGACAGAGATGTAGACCAGGTCCTCAGGGAAGAGGAGGAGGTGGAGGAGGAGGAAGAAGAGGAGGAGGAGGAGGAAGATCAAATGTATAGGGAGTATGACGACTGTTATGAGGCCCCTGGTCTGTCGGATGAGGAGGAGCCTCCCCAAAAGAGAAAAATCAAGTTCTCCACAGACCCCATTCTGGTAAGTGTTTAATGATGTACTGTTTACACGTGAATTATTGCCACTGAACTCAAGCACTTAAAAACATATAGCACAGGCCCGTCATTATAAACCACCGTCTCACTGATTCAGCAACTGTTTCTGACCTCACTGTTTCCCTGCAGACACGAGACAAATTAGTGGAGGCTGAGAATGAATGCTTCTGTCTGGCATTTTGACGTCACAGCTGTTGCACTGTATCATCAGACAAGATTATCACAGCTCTGAAAATCTAAACTATGGTTTATTTAATCTCAGTGACCAGGGTGGCAGGTGGTTTGACACACTCATCTCCTGGTGCAGTAACCCTGCAAGAGATAGGACAGAGGGGAGAATGTTGGGGATGTGACGAAGCAATGTTGTCTGTGGTATTTCTGGAAATATTGTTGACATTGCATAAGAGTTTGTGAAAGCAGGAGAACAGCTGAACGAGGGCAGCAGTGAGGTGGAGACTTGTGTAACTTTAGACTTTACAGTAAAAAAAAAAAATCATGGGCACCCCTGAGTCACAGCGCTGCATGGGTATTTTTGCTCATTTAGAGTGGTTCCCCTCCGTACATGAATCATGTGTTACAGTCATGAGGGACTTTTCCATTCTAACATGGATATGAGTAATTCTATATGATCTCTTATACAGACCATAGCTAAGTTATCTTATAACTAATTTTAACATTTAGTTGATTTTATAAGGATGTGAATGTTTATTGAGAAGCAGAGATGCACATTCAGTTTTTTTTTCTTATGATTCGCTCACGTTGTTAGTGGTTGGTATTGAGTTATAACATGTCTTCATTATCATAGAAGTATTTCAAGTTCTGCAATTGGGTTTCTAAATCTGGGTGATTGACAGAATGACTGCTGTTACAATATTCTTTACTCAGACAGTTGTCAAATAGTGGTAATGTGGGTGCTTTCATACACAATCTAAACGTAGCTTAGGCTTGTTCCGAATGGTCTGTATATTATTAGCATCACCACTGTGAATGATGACTGATTTTCATTCTTCCTTGAACAATCAAAGTAAGAAAATTCCTGCAGTCTCATATCATGATATCCACAATACATATTCTTCCAGCTTTACATTTTTGCACTCCAAGCTGAATTTCCAGCTGTTGTAATATCTTTTTGGCACAATGGTACACATCATTGCAGGTGGATGTTTAAGGTCTCATTCAGACCAAATCAGGTGTTATGACGAATACTACAGCACATCATTCATTAACTGCATTTAGGCTGTGGTGGTTCGAACTGCAAGGGTTGCTGGGAAAAAAAATGCAGCGACTGTGCGAAAAGTAGAAACAGAATCAACTTTTGGAGAAACGCAACCATTCTGCAGTGGCCAATCACATAAACTGGCGATCAGACAGGCTTATCAACAGTTTTGTTGTTCAAGCCTTTTAACTATTACTAGTTTACTTCGAGTTTCTGTTATGTTGTCTGGTGCATCAGGCAACATCATGCTGTGAGCAGACTGCACCAGCAGGGTAGAAGATCTAAAAACTTGAGTTGTTGCTCTTAAGCCGGGACCCAGAAACAGGGCACTGTTTAAACAAAGCGATGATAATCTTCCAGTTGTGTCCGCTCACACCGACGCGCAACCCTGCTCTAATCTCCACAACACCTGATTTGGTCCGAAGGGGTGTGGTGAAAACGGAGGTGATATCTTCTACCATAGATATTCCACCATCACCATATCTACACAATATTTTTCTAAAGCAGGGAAAAACAAATCACTCTAGTGCATTCCACAGAGTTTGTGAACAGCTCAGTGTTTATCCAGGCCTTCAAATGCTCTGTTATCTCAGGGTGGGGATCCCCCTCCATCCCTGTCATCCTGGCAGGGGGTCCTGGGAGAGGGGACCAGAAGCTGACCTGGAGTGGAGGGGACACAAACAACAGTGTGCCTCCTCCACCCAAAGTGGAGCTATGACAGAGATAAACACAGCTTTGTAGTTCACAACAATATGTTAGACTGTCTCCTCTGTGTAGCAGTTCACATACTGCTCATAACAACCGTGAGAGGGAAACTTTATGCAAAAGAGAAACGGCTGACACAAGGTTGTAGTTGTTGATATGTGAGATTGTATCAGCGAGCTAATTGAAAGATACAAGGCTGTGTCCAAATTTTTCGTACCGCATACAATTATGATAATTATTATAATGTGCAGTGCAAGTATGGCAAGTTAGTATGTGAAAGGTTTGCGGGAGTTATGTGGGAGTTATTCCCAATAAATCAGTTAATCATTTCTTCTGGTCATCGGTTTGATTTGAAAGGTTTTTTGTTTTTTTAGCTCTGAATTAGACCTAAACATGAGGGTGAGAAGGTAAATTCATACATTTTGGATGTAAAATTCAGTCAATTCAGTGTTAAATTACATGGACAGTATGATATAGTATTCAATAAAAATTTGAATATTAGTTGCACAATCTTCAAAGTATTCAGGCACAGCTTTTGTCCCCTCCTTATCCTACCCACCTGGTGTCTGTGAGAGCACCTATGCAAAATTAACATGTGTCATTAAGTCCAAAAATGTCAGAGCATTCTTTTAAGTTTCCAGTTAGCTTATTTATATAATTGCATGAATGGTTGCATGCAATGGACAGGCTGGAAAGAACACAGAGAGAGTTGTCAAAACAGTGACATGCGCCTGGATTAAAACCACGGGGTCAAGGTTACGTGGTATGCATGTTCGCAAATTAAGTCACACAAATGTCCCTCAGCCAGCCTTTTCTACCTGTGGCCAGGCCAACAAAAGCTTCCCGCTAGCAATGCATCATTCTTTACAGTCTGATAGTCAGAGCTGGCACTGGGATCGAGCACACTTGAGTCGAAGCTAACTAGGAGAGAGGAAGTGCTTTGTGCTTCTGCTCACAACGGGATTAGGTCCTCACGTAACCCGAGTCATCTTGACAGAGGAGGTGTCCTGTGTGGAAGAAAGGTCGTCTTTGTGAAGTGAAGTCGATGTCCAGTTTCAGCATGTATCACCCTAATCAGGGTTGAAAAACAAACTTTGTTAAAGAGGGCTTTCTGAGGCAGTTAGAAGGATTAGTGCACCTTGATTTGATCATTTCTAGAGTGAAAGTCTTGTGTTAAGGCAAAGTTTGGATGTTTATGTCCTCTAAATGCGTTAATATACTTGTGATGAAAATACTCGTAATGTGCAATATTAGAAAGAAATTAGCTTTAAAAAAATGCATTTTGAAAAGCACTACAATTATTTTATGCATTATGTTTTGTGAGAAGATTGTTCTGCAAACTATGGAGTTACACAGAGTCACACTTTAGTAGGGCATTGTAATGCTGCATTCCCATTGCTGCTGTGTCAGTATATAAGTTTGCTACACCCCCTGGCTGCATGAGCAGTATAGATATTGCACCACTGCTTTAAATTATATCTTTGTTTTTAGTGAGAAGGTTGTTTGCGCCATAACTGCAACTGCTAGCCGGCCTGTAATATTAGATCTGTGTGTTGAGGCATGTCCTTACCTGGAGAAACTTTTAAACTACAGATCACTTTTGTTTAGCCGTTCACAGCTTTGAATTCACTTTCTCTCTGAACCCTATAGTTTGGCAAAAAGCTGAGAATTATTCAATGATGAACACTCTCTGCTGTAGGCGTGTGTAATCTGCTTGGGGACAAAGACTGCAGTCCTTTTCCGGTTAGTCATGTGGGGTCTCCAGAGACACTGTCTTGCATTTTGTGAGTCGTGTTGCACATAAGGACATTTGGAACAGGAGTCAAAAACCAGTTAACTGTAACAGAAAAGAAAATGTCTGAAACCAGGATCTGCACCTGCTGCTTTGCCCCACCCCCGTAGAGTCACAGGAAGTACCACCGGCAGTTATTGGTCAAGTTAACACATTGTGCCTTCTTAAACACACAGGGTGTGGTGAAGGATTGTTGAGTGCATTGTAACTGAAAGAGTTCAGTGATATTTTTCTTTGTTTGCACTGTCGATAGTTACACTGTCTACATCAGCCACTGTTCAACCATAAATGCCCTTCTGTTAGATTGGCTTCTCATATGCCTGCAGTGAAACTTTGTTTAGTATATGCAGACGTCACCTGTCAGGTAGAGTATAGTTTGTCGACATTAATGTGTAGCCAGATAAGAGTTTCTTTCTTCAGAATAACTTTAAAAATGTGCCTACATAGTGTTGCTTTCATTATTTACATTAATGCACACACAGACTTGACACACCTCGACTTTCTGCAGATTTTTTTTTACCCGTCGCAATTGCATTTTCACAACAGCAGGTGATCCATGTGTGGAGGAAGCTTGTCGTTAATTATGTAGCCTCGAACTTTCAAAAACCAACGCGGTACCGAATGACATTGCAACAATCAGGTACACTTACAAGCTTGTACGTATCAATAGCATCTGTAGGCCTCCATTAAATTATTAAATAAAAGTAGAGATCATATCACAATCAGTGAGTTTACAGGAGGGATGTATACCAAACAACAGCTCTCTCCCTCTCTCTCCGTTTCTCTGCGGAGCATGTGCGAATGTCAGTGGACAGGAGAGTAGAGCGAGGGCAGATTGTCCACTAGTTAATCAATTGCAGAAATAGAAGTGTAAAATGCTAAAATAGGTCACCAAATATACCATTAATATACCTTGGCAGCCCACCCAAGTAAAGTCTATGTATGGGAAACACTGGAAAATGTAAATTACTGACATTGTGAGGTGTTTTTTGCAACAAAAAAATCTCAGTCCACCGCATAATTATAAACGTTATATCACCATGAGTGGAGAACAGCCTCTCTGATGCAGTGTTAGTAGCAGCAAAACCATTTTGATTGAAAATGCTGTACAGGCGAATGTCTTTTGAAATGAAACAAGCTGTGGATGGAGTTACTTTCTCCACCCGCATGGAGATGTGCAATGTAAGATAACACTAGCATGTGCATGCTGTACATTGTCTGTGTTCTGCACTGTGCCCTGTACTGAAATCGATTGTAGGTATTTGTTAATGGATTCAGAATCGTAGAGGGCGGGAATTGTGATAAAAGGGTAAGAATGAGTCTTTTCCCCATTCCCAACTTCTTTATATAAAGCTGGAAAGTTAAGATGTGATCACAGCAGGACAGCTCTTCTGTGTGTGTTTCATGATTAGTGAAAAGCAAGAGGGGCACACTCCATATTTTGACTCTGGCCAACCTATCCCATAGTGTTATGCTTTCCATTTCCTAAATGAGATGGGTCTTCTGCTGACCAGAGGAATGTGTCTGACTAGACTCCACCCTCATCAAACCAGCAGACAGGCCCTCCCCTTGTCGGCTCTGAGATCCCTCCAGACACCTGGGCAAGTGGGTGACTATCCAACAGAACAGGGCAGAATACTAATGCAGTCAGCTCAATGCTGTTCATTAAACAACTTGGCATGGGATGAGTCTTGGGCTGATTGTGATTGCCTTAAACGCTATCATTATGTGATTACAAACAAACACATTAGTGGGCACTGTGTGTTTTCACTGAAAGTTAACAGTAATGTTGTGTTAAAGATTTCAGCTCCTCTCACAGGACAAAAGTAGCTTTTGTGGGCCATTTATAAACAAACCTGTTCAACCTGTTTATGTTTGCAGTCCTTTGGAAATCTGATGCCATTATGGCACTCTGCTCTTCTCAGACTCCACCTCCTCCTGCTGTAGGTCACGCATAAACACTTAAAACATAAACATTGTTGTTTAGGTTACAGTCAGTCAGTGTGAACATATCAAAGTGTTAATATTACATAGGGCACACATACAGGAAGTACTAGATATATATTTAGGTCTTGTTCCTGGTGTGTTTACATAGGGTCTAAAAACTGGGCCCCATGCCTTCTTCCATAATTACTCCATGATCTGCGCCAGACTGCCACCCCTGCCCCAACTCGCTCTCACAGCGTGTTTTGATTTGTTTTCTTTTTGTAGGCCTGCTTACTTTACAAGCTCCCCCGATCCAGTGGTCAGCCCTCGTTTTGCATTGGCAGAGATTTCTCTGGTTTGCTTTTCCTCGCAGCTGCTGACTCATTTCCCACATTGGTATTCTGTTGTGGGGAGGGGAATGAGAGAATGATGGGAAGGATTTCAGTTTGGGTGTGGGCATGTGTGTACATCTGTGCGTGTGAGCACACGTAGAGAGGGTAGACCACTGCAGTTGTCGTAGATGGATGGAAAGCCCACACAAAGTGCTGGGAGCTAGAGTTTGGAGGAAATGGAAATTTGAAGATGGTATTGCAGTCTATTGACCCATATCACAACCTCAATGACCACAGAAATAATTTAGAAGAAGAAATTTGCAGAAAAAGATGATTTTCCTTTGTGCTGTATAAACTTGTAGTTCTTCTTTGGTCTCTGGATTCTTTATGCCTGATCAACAGTTGAGTGTTTTAGTTTTAGCTGATGGTGGACTGGACATGTGCTGAACAGTAAAGTAAAATGGGTGTTTTGTCTGATAACTGGAAACAGTGATAATTGTGAACTGTGTGTATGGCTTGTTTGTGAGGGAGAGGCTAATAAAAAGATTGATTTCTGTCTTTCTTGCAATGAAAACAGTGACTGAGTGATTAGGTTTCAGCAAAGAACAGAACATTGTTTGAAAAAGGCCTGGGAGTCCATGGCAACGGGAAATGGGAGTTGAGGGGGGAGAGGTAGAGAAGTGAAGCTAATCTGAACTGCTGCTGCTCAGCTAATGCCAAGGATGCAGCGGTGCTCGCTATATTCTATTAGCCTACATTTTCAACCGTTAATTACTAAAGTCTCCAAAGCCTAAACTAAAAAGCATCTTTCATCCTTAATGAAATTTCTGTCTGCTCTAGTTCTGGAAATCCATTTATAACTGTTTAAATTAGAAGTTGATAAGCTTTGTCAGACCTATTTATAGAAGTGCTTTCAAGCTTGTTATTTGGAGACATGCAAAAATGTGTTGAGTAGCTAGTTAATTTTCAATAGTTATAATCTTCAGTGCTATGTGCAGCGGTTTTGTATGACAAAGAATACATTTATCTACCACTGGAAAAAGTGCAATATGTGGTTCATATATAATAAACTTATGGCATTAGGTTTAAGTATAAAGAGGAGGAGGAGGATTTGGAAGGAGAAGGACTCACTTGGGTTGATGGAGGGTTGAGGCCCCATGAATAGCATTCCTGACTGTACGACAGAGTTGCAGTAGTGTGCATAATCTCCAAGTTTCTAGTCTTCTTTCATTTCTTTAGGCTACAGGAGAGAGGTACCTGTACCAAACCAGTACATGCTCCTTGTTTCCAAGATAACGCAATGCATTTCCACTTGGATAAATGTGTGAGAAAATCAGCGGGATGTTGTAAACCAGAAATAGTCATAGTAATTCACTTTGACGAATTGAACAGCAAGCTCAGTGAGTTATGTTGGAAGCTTACTATCTGCACTGTTTTGGGCTGCATCCAAAGGCTACATAGTGAGGAGACAGAAAGACAGAGGGGTAGGAGGGAATTGTTTGTGGTTGATTCTTCAAGTCTTGACAGGCTGCAGGATCTAGACCTCAGACTCTGTTGCCCAGAATGGAAATGTTTACTTAATTACATCATACATCCTCATGGCAAATGTTGCAATCAATCCTATAAGCCGGTAGCCCTACTCCTTTTTTATTTTTTATATATTACCCCTTGATGTTTTTATTATGTTTACCACAACCTGGGTTGCACACTCTATATCATGTGAGCAGTGTCTGAGCGCAAATCCAACATTTGTCACAGGGATTAGTGTCTCTCAGGTATCTATGGTCCTACACACACCACATGACAACACAGTGTTTGAGAGTAAGCCCATTTGTGTGTGTCTTGGTGTTAAGTGAGACTATATACAGCTGTACATGCAGCTCTCATTAATAACATGTTTGTAAATCATTTGATTGCACAATTTCAGCACCTTTGATATACAAGATGGAATCACAGATTTGTGATTGTAATCACGGAGAAATACAGCAAAACAAAGAACAGTAGAAAAACGTAGAACAAAAATCAAAGTTCATTAATGTGTCAATGTTGTTAAAAGAAAATCAATTATACATGTGTTTTTAGCATTTGTTTCAGGCAAATTCTCTGGAGAAAAAAAAGTATTAGAAACTTGTCAAACCACCCCCACCAGATAATATGACTGAAATAGACAGCTTCTTTCTCAAGGCTCACATGTGATCTTGTCTAGCAATGAGCATTTTGCACGTCTTGGTTTGCACATGTTATAACCTGGCTCCTGCTCTTCCAAGAAACAGCTCAGCAACTTGACTTAACGTGATAACTTCATGCCCAGAGAATACATTTGAATAAATAACACTGCAACCTAAATAACACTAGAAATCTAGAAATTTGTTTCTAGAAATGATCAAAATTGACAAAAGAAATTACTTGTGTGCAGGATGGAGTGATGAATGGAAATTCATGACCTGAATGGAAAAGCTTTGCACTGATGCCACCAAAGTAAAGTTTCAAAAATTCCCAAATTATGCCCTGTGTTTATTCCCACTTTGAGACATAAGTAATGTTTTATTTATATAGCACCTTTCAAAACTAAGAGGATAAAAGGTTAACAGTGCAAGATGTGATTGAGACACAAACATTGCAACCACACAGTAAAAACAACATGTACAGACAATTAGAAGCATCACTAATCAAAATGGTTTACAAGACTCAAGCACAATAATGATTAGAAAAGAGATAGGTCTTCAAGTGTGACTTATAAATTCAAGAGAGTTCACTGACCTGATTCCCAGGGGGTGACTGTTCCAAATTCTCGGACAGTGATCACTTCAAACTATCTTTTAAATGTTTGCCTGTATTTCTCTTACAGAAGGCCATTCATAATTTTTTTTTAAAACAAACAAAAGGTGGTCAGCAATAGGGGGACAACTTCATTCTTTCTCTGTATTCATGTTCTCCTTGCACTTCTTCACCTCTGTTAATTTTCTAAGCTGCAACTCTTCTGTTTTGCTCTGTGTGATTAGTGAGCCTACTCTTTAGTAGAGGTGTGGAAATTTCTCGATTAGAAGTGCATCGCAATGTCTATTGAAGATTCTGCATCAATGCAGAGACGGAGCATAGTCGAGAGTCTGCAGCTTATGCTGATTGTTGATTGTCTGGCCTCAGCTGGAGTCAATAAATTCCTTATCTTAAAGCTGCTATGTGAAAACAATATTACTGTAGATTACAACAAACATGTAAGGCACTGCAGATGGATTAACACTTTGTTTTTGTAATGTTTATGTATTGAAAAGATACAGCTTTTATTTTGTAGAGTGCGGTAGTCTGATTATTGAAAGGAGTTTCTGAATAAAAGGGGTATTTAAATAATTAAAAAGTAGCCATGTGCAGTAATATAGATCATTGAGGATGCCATACACTGAGATGCAACAAGATGCTTGGAGAATCGTAAAGCCAGTGAAGACTCACACCTCTACTCTAGTAAAACTGCAATTACCATCTCATACGAACAGTGGAGCCAAATGATCAGTGTGCTTTTTACCAGCTCAGTCATAGGCACCTGTAGGGTGCACATTTTGACCCTCATGCCAACCCTGCCAACATCACCACCAGTATCATAGTGACTCCACCCAGATTAAGACTAATGATGACCAAGAAGGGGTTTTATGTTACCGACCTACTGTTGGGTTCATCCCCATAATCGGGCATTAGGCCCAGATGGAGTCTGGTGAGTTCTAATCTACTTTTTATCAACAGTGCTTGATATCTGTAATCTAGTCTTTCATAATTGAACTCACTCTAACATGACTTTGCCATTTTTGCTTTAAAAAATACTTAAAGATTTAAAGGGCATCAGTGTTAAAAATGTGAAAAAAATGCTGTTCATTCCTTTATGTTAAGTTATAAATTGCTCTGTGTTGGACTTAATCAATATTGAAAATAATTGTTTGTTGCAGCCCTGCTGCTGGCCTTGCCTTGTCTTCGCAATGAATTAACTTTATACTGTTATTGTACATTGTAGTAACTGAGTTACAACAGATATCAGTGAATTTCAGAGAGGATTTCAAAAACCCTTTCTGCTTGGTAGTATCAGTGGCATTTATAGTAAATAGCACAAAGTGTTGTTCATAATAACCCTTAATACTAGAGTTGAGTACTGAGTAATGCGCATTAACTGAAGGTTAAGGGATTGGGTTACTTTTTTTTGTATTGCTCTTTATTTGATTTCTTTCTGTTGTGACGATGACAACACTTGTCGTCTGCCTCTGAACATTGATCTTTGCTACATTCACTGCTTAGCTCTCCCCAGCTGTGCCCTACTTTCCACACTGCTCATGTTCTGCTTTATAATTCCAACCAGAAAACAGCCTCTGGGACACATCCAGTGCTTTGCAAGGGCTGCCTGCAAAGTTCACAACTTCATAAAACTCTGATGAAAGACCTCATGAGTATGTCTGGGGAATGAATCTTTTGCTTCAGTGTTGTTGACACTTGATTTACATCTGTGACGTAAATGCATAAAGATAACCTGCAAGAGTTGATGATGCAGTCTGTGCAGTTAGATATGCTCAGATTCAGACACTATTGTGAGAACAGTGGCCACAGATGATAAACAAAGGAGCGAATTTCAATGTTAGTGGTCCAAATCATCATCAAAGGGCTCTGCTGTCCCTCAGCAGCTGTTACAGTGTGCTCCAGTAGTGCACTGGTGCCATAATTTCCCAAGTAATGGTCCAAAGTATGAGAGTATTTCTCCCTCGCTATGCAATTTATCTCAAATGAAGAATGTGTCCTTGTTCAGTCTGCCAATATAAATAAGAATAATTGAGAAGTGAACATAATATGCTTGTGTCTGCGTAGATCCCGTAGATACCCCTCAACATAAATCAGTCTGATGTTTAACTACTTGTTCAGGACAATAGAAGCTGGTGTATTGAAGCTATGCACTTGTTTTTTTGACCGACACAGGTCTTCAGTACCTTCTCCAATGAGGAATATGATCGCCGCAACGATGATGTGGATCCAGTTGCAGCATCTGCAGAGTATGAGCTGGAGAAGAGAGTGGAGAAGATGGATGTGTTCCCTGTGGAGATTGAGAAAGGTGAGTTTAGTAACACTGGAGGTCAATTTCAGGGAGAAACATTTATCTGCAGCCTCACAAAGACAAGCAGTAATATCTTCTAATTTTGTATTTCAACAATTTTGGTTCTGATTGTAAATCAGGAATATTTAGGTTGACAAATGCTATTAGATGGTAAAGTCTTGTAAACTTGAAAGCAGTTTCTTGTCCACCACTCACACAGTTACTGATCGGAATCTATTACAGAATCATTATTGTGATTCGGGGCATAAACTTGTGGAATTGAGCCTATTTCCAGTTCTTTCTAACCACCCTTGAAAAATCTTTGTAATTTCTCTGAATCCAGGAGACAATGGACTTGGCATCAGTATCATAGGAATGGGAGTGGGGGCTGACCAGGGTCTGGAGAAGCTTGGCATTTTTGTGAAAACTATAACAGAGCGAGGAGCAGCTGAGAACGATGGACGGTGAGTTAAATCACGGATTTGTTTTGATATGTTTTGTCTACAACCGGAAACATGGCACACACTCGCTGAACACTACACAACTTACACACAACTTACACAACACTACACAACAGTTTTTAATGTCGTCTTCTAGGAATTTCTCAAATTCCTGGGGCCCAGAGACGCACAAGATACAAACAACCAGATTTATTAATAACCTTCCGAGGAAGCTAAAGAAAATAGTCTCACTACGTCTGTTTCCCAGGCATTTTTAGATTTGTTTTATTGCCAGCTGTACTGTGGCGAATGTATTTTCGATTTATCTTAACCACAATTCTGTAGGCGGCGCATTACTCAATGTGGAAATGCTTTGAAAACCTCTCCATGTAATTACTGTCTTCTGTATCTCCAGCATACAGGTGAATGACCAGATAGTGGAGGTGGATGGCATCAGTCTGGTGGGAGTCACCCAACTGTTTGCTGCTACAGTCCTGAAGAACACAAAAGGCACAGTGAGGTCAGCTCAAAGTCCATCTTCCTGACCCCTAAAGACCTTTCTTTAGGTTCTGACCCTCGAACTTTATTGAAAGACCTTGTTAGTGACAAAACTGAGCCACTCTGCAACAACTGAGTTTGTAAATTTCAGTCCAGGGATGTTTTTTTGTCTTTTAAGTGAAAGAGGTCACACAAAGTATTACTGTATGTTAATGATTTATCATAGGGAAATGAAACACCCACACATGACCAGCATCAGGCCTAAACTGCATCAACCAGACAAGATGTGAATTGTTTCATTGTATGGTGTACTAACAACGTTGCACTCTAACATCATAGGTTCCTGATTGGACGGGAGAAGCCAGGGACGCAGAGTGAGGTGGCTCGCCTCATAAGCGAGACACTAGAGCAGGAAAAGAACCAGCAACAACAGCAACATCACTTGGATGACCGCTATGAACACTCTACAGAGGAGGTGAGTCATTAGACAGCCCAGTCACTGCTTCATGTCATGTGACTGATGATAGTCATGTAAGGATTAAACTACTTTTTATTGACAATATAACACATTGTTCATTAAATTGATAGACTTTTGCTGATGTGAGGCGTCAATACTTGTCTGGCTTCCCTATGATTTATCACCAAGGTGGGTATACTAAAGCTTCCAGGAAAAAATCGCTATTCATTACCAGCAAAAAACACTATTTACAATTCCTAATTACGATAACCCCAGCATGATACGAACACAACATTAGCCCCCTTTCCACGCCCAGTCCTATCCCACTCAGCTCAAACAGCAACAGGAGCAGGGTGCAGCTGACTGTGAGTAAGCCATGTGTCACCATTCTGCTGTGTTGGAAGGTGTTCATTCGGCTGCGGCCTGTCTGCCAGAGTTGTGAAATGTTTGCTCTGTGAAGTTCAAGCAGCCACAAGCCCTGTTTTTACGATAGAGAGGCTGGGCAGGGAATATCTGTGGGATTTACTGGAGCAGCCAAAGTAAGTGGACACTGTTTTAGTGTCTCTCTGGTTATGCAAAGTGTCTGAATATATGTGTGTAGGTGTGTTGATAATCTTGTTGTTCACTGAGAATTTTGTTCATGTTAATGTGTTGGATGCACCGGACTTATGTAGCCAATGTTTGGTTTTGGTTATATTACAATGTTCCCTTCAGATTGTGGTGAACTGTGCCCTTGGGGGTGTTGACACAAACTTAAGCATGTTCCTGGGCATGTAGGGAGTGTTGTGTTGCAATATGTGATGCCATGCGTGATGTCATATTTCAGGAAGAGCGCTATGAGGAGGAGGACGGAGTAGATGAGAGAATTCTGGGCTCCAATTTCTCTCCAGGGCGAAATGCAGAGGTGTTTGAGCTGCCTGATTCAGAGGCTTTGTTTCTGCCAAGCAATATGGACAGCTCTCAAATGGCCTTCAAGTTCAAAGAGGTATCACCCACATTATCACATTCTGTCTTGTCAAAGATCAAGTTTTCTGTTTAGACAACCAAAGAGTATTAATCACCAACAGTACTTGGTTTAACCAAATCTTTTATTTTCCTATTTTTGTTTCTTAGCTGCAGCTCAAACACAGCATTGCCACAGCTGAAATAAATCAACTAAAGGAAAAGGTATGATGGAAATAAAATCAACATTTTTCTTTTTTAATTGTTTAAAATATTCAAGATCATCATGCAACATATAAGATAAATAAATATATATTGTAAATGCATGTGAGTATTGTACCATTTATAAAAGAAGAAGAATGAAACCAAAACAGAGAACAGACTTTCATAAACTGAAGTTTCATCATCAGTAATTATACTTTAATATGGGTCCTCTTGTGTCTTGAGAATGGTGATTTCTTAGCACCCCTTTTTCTTCTGTGTGACTTATTTCTTTTAAATTACTATTTAATACATCAAGTAACACACAGATTGTCTCAGGCCAGGAGTCCACCTGCTTAAAAACAACACTTTAATCAACTAAAATAACATTATCTCTGTACAGATAAGGGCATCTGAGGAGGACAGATCATTGTGGGAAGCCAGGGAGTCCGCACTGGAGCAAAAGATGGAGGATAGCAACGACAAAATCCTGAAGTTGGAGAGTTACTGGCTGGAGGCCCAGGACCTGTGTAAGGGTGTGAATGAACAATTAGCTGAGACTCAGGCTCAGTATGAGACCCTGGACAAGAAGTACAACAAGGCCAAGAAACTGCTCAAGGACTACCAGCAGAAGTAAGTCTGTCGTGAGTTACATAACACCACAATGTTGGAGAGGTGACTAATTAATTCGATGGTTTAATCAAGCCAGCTTTTTGATGTAACACATTTAAAAGCAACAAATGTTGACCAAAATGTATTTTTTATAGAAACTAAAAATGCAACCAGGGATTGTTATATGTTGATTCATAATTAAGTTACTGGGCAAATGTAAAAATACAACAGGCAAATTGCACAGAAACACCTTAAATTATATAACATTTGTTTAGACTCAACAGCTGTTTGAAGATGTCTGGAGATGTAATTTAAAAGAAGACCTGATTGGGACAAGTAGTCCCCTCCGCTGTCTGTAGGACAATGTTTGATCCATGTGACTAGAAGCATGGAATGGGGGAGGAGTGATAGTTCAGTAAAACGGAGAGGACTGTAAGTAGAGTAGTGGTTGAGGAGGTCAGAGTTATAAAGTGGTGTCAACCATGCAGTTTCTAAATATATGAAAGGGAATAATGTCTAAATGACGTGTAGAAGGCGTTTGGGTAGTATAAAGGTTTAGTTGTCATAAGCACTGTAATGCATGGGGTTAAAGGGCCATCTCACCCACATCACAAAGAACATTTTCTCAGACCTCTAGTAGTAGGTAGCCATACTAATACTTCTGGTTTTATCAGCTGAGTTTTTAAGATGTCTGACTCTGACATTTCTTCCATAATACCAATACAGTGAGCATAAATGGAAACTCTTCTGTGGTGCATTAAAAAAATTAAATGTGACTAACTATTTCCCGAAACGATTTCCTTGTTACAATTTTTGTGGCATAAACATGAAAACTGTTTACAGACCTTTTAAATTTTTACATTTTTTTCAGTAATCTGCCAACCTCAGAATGAATCTGTTTCATTTTTATTGTATTAAGATGGTGAATATCTATATTAAAAGGGACATTTAAACCCAGCTATCTGCATGGTTTTGGACCTTTACTTAGATGTTCTTTCTTTTTTTGGTGATTCGGGTGATTTTTATTGTTTTTAATAATTTGTTTCCATGGGAATTAAGGTCTTATAGAAAACACCATTTGTTAGTCTTGTCTTGATAGGGCCAGTATATTTTTCTGTTTACACTTAGGTGACATTTTTCAACCAAGGTATAATCTCAGATTTTACATCTCATTATTTTTGGAAGGAGAATAGCTGCTGTATGACCTCCGTGTTTCAGTGATAATCACATGAAGTTGAGCATGTTTACAAGCTAAAGGGCTGATGGGAGACCACATTTCCTCTTTTTCTCCCCAGAGAGATAGACTTTGTGAAGAAAGAGGAGGAGCTGAAAAAAATTCTAGATGAAAAAGACAAGTGGTACAAGGAGCAGCTGGAGAGCTTGCAGAACAGGGTAAGACCCCAGCTCGAAAAGAAAAAAGGCTTATACAGCACAGCAGAGTTACTGTGAGACACTGAAAGGAGCCTGTGTTGTTTTGTCCACAGATAGCCGTCCTGGAGTCCAGAGGGGCCTCAGTTGTGGAGAGTCAGAGTGGTCAAGAATCAGCAGCAGACAAGAGATTAAGCAGCCAAGACCCAACCAACACACATACAGTTGACTCACTACTAGGTACAAAGGTTTACGAGAATTTAATCGTATTCAAAATGGAAGGACCCACGTCATACTTTCATCGTGTGATCTGTAAAACATTCACAACCATCATCAACTCCAGTGACCCTGGTAAATAATTAAAACTGCACCGTGTCTTCTGACTTACATGGTATTTTTGTTTCTTTCTCTTGTGTAGAACAAGACTGGAGCGAGTTGGTCCCTGAGACTGAGCGTTTGGACACCAGTGCACACAAAGCAAAAGGCCTGCTGGCTCAGAAGGCCAAACGTCAGCCTCCGTCACGCAACAAACTGAAGGAGAACCTTGCAGTGACTTCAAGTCACTCTCAGGTCTGCCAGCAACAGCCTTTAATGATACTTTGCTTAATCTGCTCTGCGAACCAAATTCCTGTGTCCTATTAGCATAAAATTGGATTTAACAGTCAGCCACTTGATGTAAGTTATGATGGCAGGTTCTAGCTCAGAATGCCATCTTTGGGGTGAAACTAATGGTGACAAACACTGTGTCTCCCTTTTATAGACGAAGCAGAGCACTTCATAACTTGTATAATATTTAAATTGGCAATAGACAACTTTTTGCTTTAACTTCATTATTATGGGGTAAAGGTTGATTGCACAGTGTAATGGTTATAGCATAATTACACCATTGGTGATTTGTTCCCTATGAACACTATGAATACTATCTGTTTCCACGTCTCAATTATAGACTATATGATTGAATAAACTTAAGCAGAGTCCTGTTGGTGGTTGTTACTACTCAAAACAGAAAAGATCCAGTTGTCTCTGCCAGCAGTACCAATTACAGTGAACAAGGTGCAATTTATGTTTGAGAAAAGCAAACATGGTGTGACCTGCTGTTGAGGCACAGAAATATCTAAACATATTCAAAACTGTTCAAAAATAAATATCTGACACATACTGTCATTCTTTTTGCTTTTACAAAACAATAATACCTATTTTTATTATTAACCACAAACATTTGATGCATTATTATATGATAAGACAATGTTGCTCTATACAGAAAGTATATTTCTAGCTTCATTTGAGTGTGACAGGTGTGTCATGTCCAGTGTGTGTGTGTGTGTGTACGTAACTCAGCCAATCAGAGCTGAGGAACCAAACTGTCTGTTATATAAATAGCTGCTATCTCCTCTTCCTTTCATTGTCCTTGTAAATAATTAGTTTTGGCCCTACAGGAAACTGAAGAAGAGGAGGATCAGGAGGAGCAGGAATCTCCCAGGAGGAGGAGGTCCATCCAGGAAAGCCTGTCCCTCCCGGTGCCTGTCTGCTATCCTGGGAATGGACAAAAAGATGATTCAGGAGAGACTAGAGATGGATCCAGGAGAACGGCAGAGCTGTCAAGCAGCCCGTCTTTGTCACCATCACTGGGAGACAGTGTGGAGAGTAGCGGAAGTCCTTCTTTGTCCTCTCCAAAAGACATCTCGTCACCACACTCCCCCTCTGGATTAATGCGCAATGTCAAGAAGAGGGAGTCCAAAGGCAAGGGCAAAGAGCTCAAAGGTATGCCAGACCAAAATGTGATGGCTGTCATAGCATGTGTTCTGCTGTGCTGTTTTTATGAGGCTGATTATCATTGTTTAATTTCAGATGAGCTAAATGAGGGCTCATCAGCAGGAAAACCTAAAAGACGATTTCCAGACTTTGGGTAAGTCTCCATGGTGATCGCTGTCACTCGTTTCTAAGTCACCATCATTTTTGCACCAACAAAAAATGTTACTGGTCTTCAACAGAGGTCTCCGGAAGTCAGGTGGCAAAGGAAAAAAACACGACAAGGAGGCGATGAGAGCATCTTTGGACAGCAGGTACATTATCACTCAATTTATAACAAGATAAAGGTGACAAAATAACTGTTGAATTGTTGTGGATCTTTTGCATGTTTTGTAACATTTGTTAGTTGCTGCAAGTGCAACAGATAGATGCCAAAATTCCTATTTTAACTGGACAATGGAACAACACACGCTGACTGTTTTTTCCAGTATAGATAACTTTTACTGTATTTCCAATGTGTAGGGGATCAGCAGAGTTACTGGAGGAGTCTGGAGGGAACCTGTCTCCTGCAGATTCAATGACCTCCATCCCTACCTGCATGCCCTTCTCCTGGTTTGGAGACAAAGAGAGGGACAGGGACAGAGAGCCCTCATCTTCCAGCAGCAGCCTGCCGTACGTTGCAACTGAGACCAGCAGTGAGCAAAGCCAGGATCGAAAGAATAAGGTGTGTAACTTCTTCTAACTTTATGTAAAAAATAAACATTGGACATGGAGTAGAGTATTAATATTCAGCAAAACGTAAATAAGATATAAGTTAGATAGTATTTAACACCACATAAATCAAGAATGAATGTTCAAGGCTGTTTCTAGACACGTGCCTTCGTTGACCATTTCTTCAAATAAGCTACGATGTGCAAAGGCTACAAATAACAGGATCCATATGTTAGCCATTAGAGAGAGCTAGCGGGGGAAAATTTGCTGGCTTTTCAATGACATTGCAAAGAGTGACACATCAAATGCATCCAGTGAAACAGCTGGCTGACTGTCATACAGGCTGCGGTTGGGCTTGTGTTCCCACAACGCTATTTAATGAGTTCAAGACACAAGCTGAACCAAGAAGACTTGAATACCAAGAGAAGAGTGTTGTTGCTGTGTGTATGATGGTAGTTTGTGTGCTTTGCTTCCTGGACATTTATCTCACTGAACCGTGTTTCCTTTAAACAGACAAATCTCTCCTGGTCCTCTTTATTCAGTCGCTCATTAGATTTGGTACAGTATGCACATTTTTGTCTTATTTTAATTTTAGATTACACAGTAGGGCTAACACTAACATTCTGCGATTTTGTAATATCTCACCTCAATACATCCTATGAATAATTCACTGTTTTCCTTTGTAGTGGGTATGTGGTAGTGTTACAGGAAACTAATGTTTTTGAATTTTCCACATTCAGAGAGAAACAGATGCAGCCAAAAATAGTTTCTCTGGCTTGTTGCACCAGCTAATCGAAAGTTTGATCAGACATTTGTGTGTACTCTGTATCTATCTTGTATCGTGCAGCTTGTTTTTTATAATGTAATTCTCACACTACATTTGAATTTTACTGGATATGGGCTTGTATACACATAGCTGGTGCAATAGCCCCCACATCTGGACAATATTTCCATTAATCCAAATTTAACTCTTCTGTCTAGAAAACAAACCACAGTTTAAAGGTCCCATATTTTATTCATTTTCAAGTTCACAAATGAATTTTTTAGTGCCTACCAGAACATTTTTAGATACTTAAATGTAAAAAAAAAACATTAGTTTACTCATAATGTCCGTTGCTGCAGCACCTCTATTCACCCTCTGTCTGAATGCTCTGTTTTTGTGCTCGACTCTTTAACTCCCCTTCCAAATAGCCCAGTCTGCCCTGATTAGTCAGCTCTTACAGGCCTGAGCAGGTACAGCCCCTATTACCTCAGCTATGCCAGTATTTGTGCAACCATGGCCGTGCTTGGGGCATGGCTGAAGGTGGTGACTTTATAGTTGTGACATCACAACCTTACAGAGGTCCTGACGGCTTGTTTAAAGGCACAGTTTCTGAACACGTACACACAAATACTTTTACAGTGTTTTTTTATAGCACCTAGACCTGCTTTATGAACACAACGACATGGACATGGAAATCTCACTTACTACAATATGGGACCTTTAACTATTACTGTCTCAAACAAAAAGTATTTACTCTGCCTAATTAAAAACATTACCCCATACCTGAGATGTGTGTTTCATTAGAAGTAGTGTTAGTTGTTGTAGTTTAGAAGTTGCTGATGTAGTTTGGTGGTGGATTTTGCTGCACAGTAGAATCTTTTGCCTTCCTTTCACAAGTTGAAGATCACTAAATGCTCAAATCAATGACATGGATTGCTGCCACAGTTTTGATCACTTATAACAATTTGAGTCCTTGTGGAAACAGCATTGCACTCACACCTCACACCTGTAGTGTTGTGTTTGTTTGTTTGTTTGTTTGCCTCTCCTAGCAAAGAACTGTTGTTTGTGGTGGTGATGTGTGACTTTAGTAAATGCGTTCCTTGTTTCCACTTGTTCCAGAGTTTTTCAGTCATAGATGATTCTAACGCTGCCAGTCCCAGTACAGACATCTCTGGGTTAGTCGCTGAACCCAATCTGTCTGGGCGCTCACACACTTTAATCTTCTCTTCCAGCGAGGTGAGTGCTCTCCTTGTTGTGCAGTCACAAAAGCCGTGTGGGACGCTCCGATGCAGCTGAAAGGGGACATTCTCAAGCATGCTCTTTGAGCCTCCCCCCTTTCATAGCTGAGATTAAATTGTGAATGCAGAGGGGATAGAAGAGAGCTGCATGTGTGTGTTAAAGCTATTTTGTTTTGTGTTAAAAGAAGTCTTGTGGCTGAGCTTTTCTTAAGTCAGCTGTGATGTTAATAGTTTGTATTTTGCTTCTGTTAGAACCAGTGCTTCATGTTCTTTACAAGCTTTGGCAGACCACAGAACAATGTTGACTGCTCTGCTGCCTGCTCAGTGGTTTCTCAGCTTCTGTTTTTTCTGATTTTAGAGTTTCAAGTGTCTCTCAGTAAAACATACAATATGAAGACGCACACCTGAATATGTTATTGGTATTTTGCTGTCATTGCACGCTTGTTTTCTTAGTGCTAGCCTTGGAAATTTGTATACAGCACACGCATTTGTTTTGTTTGTTGGACATACTGTATACTTTCTTTGCTTTTTATTTTGTTCCCCCAGACTCCCCACTCCCTAACTGGAACTGCTTTTCAGCAATAGAAATAAATTTGCTCAGATAATTGGTATAATTTCAGACAACATTTATTGAAGTGATTTTGTGAAAGAAGTGGAAATGTGATTAATGTCTGCATTTCACCTCTGGTAACTTAACTGTGCATTAGAAACAGACTGTCAAACACATAGCACAATTCATGGCACTTTATAGCTGTTGCACATTGGCAGACACCCACTAAATAAATATATATATATATATATATATATATATATATATATATATATATATATATATATATATATATATATATATATATATATATATATTTAGTGGTATATATATGGTACACTCTTACTGAAGCATCAGTATGTTTATTTTTTACATCTGTTCATTTTATGTGTCCTCTGTAGACTTTGGATGATGAGCCAGTAGCTACAGGAAAAGAGTATCAGTGGCAGAACCGGCCTGTCTCTGAATGGACCAATCAGCAGGTCTGTCACTGGTTGATGGGCATGAATTTGGACCAATACACACCTGAATTCACAGCCAAGGGAGTGGACGGCCAGCAACTCTTGAATTTGGACAGTGACAAGTTGAAGGTGAGGTGAAAAAACAATACCTGGTGATATTAGTTTACTTTGAATGAACCGTGTAACAATGTAATGATAGTGTTTCTGTATCAGTGATGTTCTAATGTTTATATTCTTATCATTGGAGACCTCTTTCAATGCAAATCAAGTCAGTATTTAATCACGTCTTGTCAGCCATCTTTTGACTGCCATCTTGTGGCCAGAAGAATTTTATCCTGTTGGCAGTTGCAACTTGAGATGACTCTGATTTCTAATTTATATTTTACATTTCTGCAAAATTAGAGGGGAAAATGAATATTCAAAACATAAATGAGAGAAAATGCTTTAGCAAGACTACTGACGTGAGATCATGACTAGGCTACATGTTGATTTGTAGAATTAAGTCATCTGTGTTAATTTACGGTATGTAACAGTTGGATTACATTTTTTAATCAGGCTAAAATTATAGTTATATATTTGATCCTGATATCAACTTTCTGTTTTTGTGAAGTTCTCCACAGTTACACCACTACAAATGTAAAAAAAAAAAAGAATAAAAATGTTGTTTAGAAAAACTCACACTAATAATATGAAGCGATCCTTCACAGCAAATTTGGCCTGGAATTGAAACGATTATTCAATTTATTTTTCTTGTGTTTGCTCCATTCTCTCAAATGTCAATATTTCCCACTTTATTTTGCCTTATATGTTCACTTGAATGGCACTCAGTAGAGCACATCCATCGCCAAGGCCCAAGAGCCGCCTTTAAATATTATCAAACTCAATAGCCCTGTATTACACTTATATTTTAAATCACACATAGACACCATCCACCTAAATACCTAATTTTTTCATCAAGATTAATGCATTATCCCCTGAGAAATAAACAAAAAGGTCAAAAACGTCTTGTCTCACAACGTTAAAGATCCTGGATCCGTCCCTTTATCTGAATCTGCACTAAAAATGAATCGGGTCTATTCTGGGCTGAGACCCTCCAAGTTTAGTGAAAATCAGTTCTGTAGTTTTTGTGTAAACCTGCTGACAAACCAACTAACACACAAGTGAAAAAAATAACCTCCTTGGCAGAAGTACTAAATTAAATATATTTGGGTTTCGCACTGATGTTTTGGCCCGATTAATCATTAGTTGCAGCCCTACTTTGGTCCCAAGTGACACGTTTTACATATGGTAGAATTATTCTGTCCTAAATTTGTGCTTTTTTCTCTCAGGCACTTGGTGTTTCAAGTCAGAGCGACCGTTCAACCATCAAGAAGAAGCTGAAGGAGCTGCGTAAGGCTCAGGAGAAACTGGAGAAACAAAGAGAGAAAAAAGAGAAGGAGGTTCGACGCAGTGGGAGACCTCCAGTCAGTAATGACTCTGTCTGCTGAGCCAGCAGCTCTCAAAGTCCATCACAGCAGAACTATGACCAACCTTTTTTATACTTTTGGTGCCATGACGTCAACCTCACGTGTTGTTAATGCGAACAACCAGAAAACATGACTGACAGGAGTGAACCTTTGCCGACTGAGGTGCCAGTTATGGTGTCTGTTCAAACTGCAGCATCCTGTTTATCTTCTCATCGCTGTTTCTCTTGAATATTTTAACACCTTTTCAGCTCAGACCGTTTTAACTGAAAGATGGAGACTGTCCAAAAAAAACAAACAAAAAAAAAAACGTTGGGTATATGACCAAAAAGGAATCCTAACATTTTTTACCACTAAAAGGCTAGAAGCTATTATTGTTATTATTATTATAAAAAAGTCTGTTTTCAGATCTAATGTAGTCGTTGCAGATCATGCACATATTTACCGATGGAAGTCCAATGTATACTGCTTTTCAGCATTTTATATTTTGCTAGTATAACTTGCCTGTTTCCATGTAAAGACTCTTTGCAGGAACAGTTACTGTACAGTTCAGATAAAAGCACTATATTTGTCTTTTAAGCTTCAATGGGCGACAAGGTTTTAAATGTATAAATGAGTTTTATACATGTGCCTAATAACTGCATATCTTTTTTTTTTTTTTTTTTTTACTTAAATACCATTGTTCATTTTATACTATCTAAATTTTTCTACTAAGTAGAATAGCTCAGCCGTCATTTTTGCTGAATGAAAAGCAACAAACAAATCAAGTAGGGACGTGGTGAATGCTGCTTCTGCTGGCCCTGACTCTGGCTGTGTGTCGCTGAGATGGTACCATGATGCTCCATGTAAATACACACACAGCATGCAGGTCTGCTACACGTACGCCTCACCGGTCCATTAGACGGTCAGATGTGCCTATGACAAGGACCTGTGTGAGTCTGGAGCGCAGCGTCGTGTCTGAATGTGAGGCTGAACAACGAGTCGTTGGCAGCCAAACCGAAGTGCTTCCTTTCTTCTTCCCACGCATGACTCCATGTTCTGTATAGAATACAACATGTTGGACTGCAACAAAATCATGTTTTCCACATCTCCTGAATCAGTGAAACATGTCTTGGTACATACAGCATCAATAAACTAATTTTCACTTTATGAAGTGTGTTTGCTTCCTGTTTGCTTTGGTCAGTGAGCTCCAGATAACTGCAGACTGACGTGTTTTAAGGTGCACGATGTAGTTTTGGGGAAAACATTTTAATCAGAAGAAAAAGATCTTCATTGACTGATTTTTTTTATACCTAAACAAAGTAGATGAACAAACTGACCTTAAAGGACAGCACAGTTTCATACTGTTTTACTTTATTTATATTTGGCAGACCCTGCCACCTTTCTAGCATCAAACAGTGTTCTGGGACCCTTTTATCGTCTGCAAACAGCTTGTTTATTCAGTTACGGAAAAATACATATTTCTGAGTTTGTATTATTACCTCGTTAATATTGTAAATATCACAGTTCTGAGTTTGAATTTCTTCTCTAAAACTACATAGTGCCCTTTTAATATATTGACACATACAGGGTTTGTACTATAAAGAGTCTTAAAGTTTGGAAAAATGCTTAATTTTAACCGTTATGGTTTCAAGGTTAGAAATATGCTTGAATTTGAATATAATCCCTGAGAAATGCTTGATTTTCAACATAATTTCCTTGTTAAAGTCTTATTTTTAATTAAATGACCCTTTCATCATATTGACTTTTAAATTAACAAGAATTAACGAATCATGATCAAAACATACAGTCAGAGTTGATATGAACAGCTGCTGCTGATAGTTGTGGGTATAAAGGAATTCTGTAAACTTGTATTTTTCGCAGTTGCATTTTCAGTAATTCATTCAAGGGTGGACATTTTTGTGTTAGATACCTTGAAAGTGCTTGAGTTTACTCTTAAAAAGCTGTAGTCCTGTATTAAATACTACTTTTATGAAGCTATTTAATTTTGAATTGTTGCCGACACTGTCAGGTGTTGATTAAACGTGCTTTTTAAAATTTTTATTTTGAGGCTGTAGCCTATTTTGGACTGCAGTATTTTGTCATATTAGTGTTATTTTTATTATTTCATATCTTTGCTCCTCCATATTCTGTATGTAGTCTAATGGAAAACTACAGCAATGTAGAGCCTCAATATGTAGCAGAGAACTGAGTCAACAGACCAACAGAGCCATCTCAAAAGAAACTGAACATTTTTATGTGCGGTTGTATTAACTGCAGGGCTGCTCTATTGGCTCAGATATAGTTACTCAGTAATGAATCAGGGATTATGCAAGGCTTCTGTCACAGTCTGTAAATAAAAGATGACACACAGTTGACTCTGTAGATTATTCACTTATTCACAAATAATTTCTGCGCAGTTAAATGATCAGAAAAGCTTTTTTTAGGTGCACTCAAACAATATCACACAATACTTTCAGTATCAACGGTCTGGTGTAAATCTTGTTTATTCATTGAATTTTTAAGTCTCATATCAGTATGGCAGGTGGTCTCATTGTAATATGGGGGACCCTCAATTATTTTAAATAATATATTTATAAACCACCTCCAATTATGCATCACTCTTCTGGATGTAACAGCAATATACCCACAGCAACAATGATTTAATTGTTAATGCCCTCAAGTAAATTATTTTAGCATTCAACTTGACTTTTTATTACAATTACATTTCAGAGCCAAAAGTGTCCCTTAAGAGTTTATTGTAGTGATGTCTCAACCAAACACAGGGCAGAAATCTGATCAGAAGTAACATGATATGTGGTGACACAAAGAACTGATCACTGACACAACTAAGAATCAGTCTGAAGTATTTATTGTTTACTGAACATAATCCATACAGCAGAGCTGCTTAAGTGTAACAAGGAAAATATGGATTCTAGCTTATTTAACAGCAACCCAAACATTGTATCCCGTTGTAATGGGAAGGTGACATAATTCTCCTAAGGTCATCCTGCACCACCTGATTTTCAAAGAAACAGAGAAGGAAAAAAATATGTTGCAAACCCATCAACACTGTTTTGATCGCATGTTGCTTGTCTACTGAAGAAGAAATGCCCGAAATGAAAACATTTGGACCAATAAGACTTATGACACACATTTCCAACGGATTTCAAAACAAGCAGCAACTTAATGTGGAAGTTTTCCTATTATCAAACTTCACACAGAGCAGAAGTGATGAACAGAGCAGACTGTAACAGAAAAAGTTCAACTTTCAGCAAAATAAAACCAGCAAAGCAAATTAGGCCAAGCCGTAAACCAATAGAGCAAAATGTCAATACAAAGTAAGTGGATACCTTAAAGAAACCTTACTTGTTGCACTAAAAGCATCAAAATCTAACGTTTCAACACATCAACACGTCGTCTGATTTGATCTGAACACAAATAACCTGTTTCCTGTTTCGAACATGTTGGCTGGTAATGAATTGCAATACAGAAACACCAAAATACATTTGAGGTCATTTAGAAACTGTAACGCCATTACAAGACATCGACGCACTTCTTTAATCACCATATTTAAAGAATGCTTAATGTAGATGCGATGTATGATTATCTTAAAAAAAAAAAAAAGTCTGCCTCAAAAATCCAGTATTGGTCTTTACTCTCACTAGCAAGAAGAGACGCTTTGCAGAAACGAATGAATAATGCTGTTTTTTGTTTTTTTAAATGAGGGCTGGTGCTCTCTGTCTATAGCTCTACAAGAAATATGGCACTAAAACTTTGTTCTAGTATTCTTTTTTCCCTTTTCTGTACAAAGAAATCTGGACCGATTAGTCCCCATTAAACACACACACACACACACACTTAGCATCTCTTGCACACGTTGCTACAGGACGGCCGCCATTCTGATCTAGAAACTGCGAAATGTGGTCATGTCCTTGGGTTCTTTGCTGGGGACGCACCAGTCGTCGGCCTCGTGGATCGTCTTGTAGTGTTTCCAGACGGACTTGTTGTACACGGGGAGCCTCTCGATGGACTCTGTGGAGAGGGCCTGACAGAAGACGGGGAGAATAAAGTTAACACAGGATGTTAACAATGCATGCATTCTTCTTTTTTCACATGCCGTTAACGTAAAACACAATTACCCGAATGTAGATCACAGCATCAGTTCCATAACCCTCCAGGGAGTACAGCTTCAGGTCCCCTTGAAAGTAGCGGGCGTACAGACGAGAGATGGGCAGGCCGTAACCGTAACCAGCCTGGGGAAAAAACAGGGTTCATTTCTACAAGCGCAATCTACATAGCAAAGAGTAAATGTTACAGTGATGTGACTGACGTTGATGTAGAGGAGACCTATTATGTTTTTTGGGGGTTTTTTTTGCCTTCCTTCAGTGTGTTATTTATTTTATTGTGCATGTAAAAGATCTTGAAAGCTAAAAAGGTCGATGTCTGCACCAACAGAAGCTCCTCTCTCCCACAGAAAACACTGTTCCTGAAACGCCTCGTCAGTAGTCTCGCCTTTAATTCCGTGACTTTGTGACATCACACTACATCATGATGTCCTACATTTGCATAATTTAATGCCTAGCAGCTAGTCTGGCACGTAGAAATGAATTTAGCACAGCTGCTCTGTTGTTGTTAGCGGTGCTGGATCAGGCATGTGTGAGCTGACCAATCAGAGTGGACTGTGTATTCAGGAGGGCGGGCCTTAAAGAGACAGGAGCTAAAACAGAGCGTTTCAGACAGAGGGTGAACACAGAGCTGCAGCACTGGACAGTATGAGGAAATTGATGTGGTTTTTGAGCATTAAAGCATGTAAGCCTTTTCTCGTAGTAACCCAAAATAAAATCTAGATTGATGAATAGCACTACAGGTACGAGGAAAAATATGTATCTTTGTTAAATATGATTTGGTGGTGAACTATCCCTTTAAGATTTTGACGGCGCCAAGAACAACTTGGATCAGTCTGGAGCAAAGTTGGCTCACATTCATCCGAATTATTCACACACTGTTGATCACACATGAGGAATACTGACCAGAGGAGCAGCACGGGACCCGTCGATGCTGGGCCGAGGAGCTGTGGAGTACGTGTAGGTAAACAAGCGGTCAATCTTACGCAGCGGCACGCCTCCTCCACGATCACTCACCTGGAGAAGAACATATGGTCTGAACAGTTTCCTCAGCCAGTACACTCACCCAACTGCCGTCGAGAAAATGCAGCAGCTCAGCTTTACCTTCACTGTCAGATCTTCAGTTCCCAGAGCGACCTGTGCGTGGATGGCAGGATACTCCATGGCATCGCCGTATAACTCCATGGTGGCCCGCATGGCGTTCTGCATTTTCCAAATGTTAAACAGAAGAGATAGGAAATATATGAGGATGTAAAACTGTGTCATGAAAACTGTGTTATGAGTTCAAAAAGTAAAATCCTACCTTAAAAAGTTCAAACACCATATGATACAAATGAGACGGCACGTACACCACAGCGACGTGGTTTTCCATCTCTTTCACTGCCAGGACACACACAACTGTGTTTATTTCTTTATTCATGAAACAGTTTGAAGTGCTTAAGATAAGCAGGAGGGATTGTGTGACGTATAAAATAAAAAATGTGTTTATTTAATTACCATTGAATTGCTCCAGTACCAGCTCCGGAGAGTTCATGTAGTACCGGTCACAAAGGTTTCGAGCATTTTCGTAGGCGTCTTCGAGGAAGAGGTTTGTTTTCAGGAAAGAACACAAACGACACTTGAATACTTGACCGACGACATGTTTGATCACTCGGTTATGTTCCTCATAAAAATATTGGTGTGACATTCTCACCTCTGATGACCTCACTGACACGACAGTGTGGATCAATACTGCCGATCTGTTTGGGATGTGCAGGGTTCACCTTCACCTTCCCACCGAAGAGGAGAGCTGGAATACAAATACACAGGGATGTGACCGTACACTATGGTATAAAGTGTAAATTGTTTAAAGGTGTAGTAGACAATTTATGAGAAAGATGGTAGATTGTTGAGTCTCATTTCCAGTTTGTCAAACACTAACTTTTTAGGTTCGTATATCGGTATCAGGAAAGTGGCAAAACCAAAGCATCAGTATTTGACAACCTGGAATTGAGACTCAACAATCAACTGTCTTTCTCCAGGACTTCTTCACCTTTAAGTGATAATACGCCCCAAACAGACATTTGTAGGAAGAGATTTCTGTCATGAAATGTCTGAAAATGTAAAAAATCACAATTTGATCACAATTTCCCAGAGCCCTCAACGACATCTCCCCAAACTCAAAGATGTTCATTTTACCTTCACATGAGAACAAGAAAAGCAAAAAATCCTCGCAGCTAAGAACCCTTACCAGTTCAAAGAAACCTTCACCCATTTTACACATTAAAGTGTATTTACAGGTCTTCGGGAGCACTGCTGCACATTTGTTTTTTTTCTGCCACAAACTTAAAAATATCTCTATATCTTATGGTGAGTTGAGCCGGACTCAATAGAAGCTCTGCACTCTTTAATTTTCAGAAGAGCTTGCTCTTAATGTTGTTTCCTATCTTTTACACTTACATTTTATTAGAAAATCCTTTTTTTATGCTAGACAACAAGACATCCATATTATAAACATTATAAACTATGGGCACTAAGTTTTTATGTAGCTCTACCCGATTGTCCATGAGTTGTAAAGCATTTAGCAAAACAACTGGGTCAAATTGAAATTAAAATAGTAAAGTTAACGGACATAAACCTGCTGCCCTGTTCACTATTACAACTCATCTAATATCTCTAAATGTTTTCAGTAACTTCTGTAACCCAACCTTGTGATTTTGTCCTTGACGTGTTCGCTCTCATAATCTAATCATGACCCTGTAAATCTTGTTTCTGTACTTTCTTATATTGTTCCTTTGTCCTTATTGTGTTACACAGCAGGGAAACCAGCAGAAAGAAAGTTTTTAACAGAGTCAGGCGTACAGCAGGGACTTTAGTTTCCTGCTAAAAGTAAAATATTGGTGATAATAATAATTATGACATGCCTAAAACAGACTGTAAAAAGATGCGATACAGACGGATCTTTTTCCAAACCAAACTATTTTTGTGCTACTATCTTTTATAGTGTAAGACTGGGCAGGTTTGGGTGTGGTCTGTTGATTCCTGGTTCACTGTGGCAGTGATGTTACAGGTCTACCGACAGTATACACTACAGAGCAGTGTATACACATTATATGATCTATGACGGAGATCAAGAGATCATGTTTTATAAAGCAGCAGCGAGTTGACTCACTGTGCTGGTTGAGCAACATCCTGATGGATATCCTGCTCATGTAGAAACGATCCAAGAAATACTGGACATTCTGGCTGACGACTGGGTCTGTGCCGTACGTCTCCTTGTACTCCACGACACCCTGAGCCATAGTGGGGATGACATCGTTGTGCCGGTTTCTGATTTTTATTACCGCATCTGTGAAACTAAATAAAGACAAAAAGATGTATTAACAATAAAACTACGTAAATTCATACAAGAAATAAAGCTAAACTGCACTGTGTGTGTTTTAATTCACTTACTCGTATGTGACTTTCTCATCATCCGCATTTTTGTCTTTGAACTCAAGAATCTCCTGAAAACTCTGCATGTACCTGCGTGAAAATAAAGGAGTGTCATAACTGTCTACTGGCAGGCATCAGTGTAATTTGAGAGATATCTAAGCAAAAGCAGAAGAAAAACCTTCATACCAGCTCTGCACCAACCGGACGGATGGAGTCCTCAGTAAGTTGTCAGGCAGCAGGTTGATCTCTTTCATGATGTTCGCCAACCTCACAGGTAACTCCTGTCTGAGGAAGGCGAACGATGTCTTCTCACACGCGTTCTCTGAGCCTGACGGGTGTAATTACACAGTAATGTTATCGTTATTAAATAAATAGTATTGGAGGCAAAGGTTGCCACAGAAGTGATTTCTCTCTCTAGAGCTGCAACAATCAATCGATTAGTTGTCACAAAGCAGACATTCTTGTCTGGTTTATTTCATCTATGAGCAATTTTTAAGTCATTGTGTCCTGTAAATTTACTGGGTCACGATATACAGTGTGGGTCATTCCACGCCAACTAGCCAACATTCAGACATTTTCCCAGTTCATGTCATGGATATTCTCGAAGAACTTAATATAAAAACCTAAATTCATGGGACCTTGTAAAATGTGTCACTGTACTCCTATATCTCATCGCTCATTTTTCACTGGATGATTTGCAACATGTATTCATTCAAATAGTTAATGCAGAATGTTCACAGTAATCAGATGAATAATAATAAATCTTTTTTTTTTTACCTCAACAAGTACTCTTTTAATTTAAAATATAAACATCTCCACTAGTTTTCACTTTCTTGGTACCAAAGTTTGATTCTGTGATGTATCAAAATCACTGGCTGTAATATTACATTCACTAAATACAATATAAACTGAAATGAAACTCTAAACTGTTCACCTTACATGATCTCGAGCTTCTGTCTCACTGCTATACTTACACATGTGCAATCTGCGTTCAATAAAACTCCCACAACAAACGTGTATTTCCAGTTCAGTCTCTAATCTTAATCTAACGATATGAGGAGGGACAATCATTATTTGATCAACAGCTCACAAGGGGAGGTAACACGTTGTATTGAGTGATCACAAGCAAAACAGCTGGGATCCACTGACTTCAAATGCTACATATGAAGGCATAAAGACATTGTTGTTTGTAGGGTGTGAACATCATCTTACCAAAATCCAGAAACTGCTTCATTGATAGAGGGGAGGGTGAAAATTTGGAGTAATAGTCAATGTCCTTTCCTACAGCCAAGCTGCTCCTCAGAAACCTTAAAATCCTCATTTTGACAGGTCCGGTGCTGGCTCACTGGGCGGACGGTGTTGATCAGAAGGTGTCACAGACTACTGAGTTTGATCACTGGTGGCATCCGCAGCACAGTCGTTGCATTGGTGTTAGCTAATCTATGTTGACATTAGCTTCCACGCTAACTTCGGCAGCTCGCACACACGCTCGTGGAGTTAACGTCCAGTTATGGAGGGATTTGGTAACATTTGTGCATCCATGGTCACCTCAACGGTGAAATATGTATTTAGTTGTCCTTTAGTTCACTGGCTCATAGCTGAATCCTTGTGGTGGAAATGTCAACATGCCAAGACCGCCGTGTGAGTACAGTGTGTGAAGCTAGCTGAGCCAAAGAGTCACGACGATGACAAGATAAGTCACGCCAGTAACGTTCTCTATTCTTCTTCTTCTTCTTCTTCTTCTTCTTCTTCTTCTTCTTCTTAGTTAGCTTACGACTTTGTCAAGATACCTAATAACTAATAAAATATAACAACATAAAAAAAGGAAAACCATAAAAGCAGATCTGATTAAAAATCAATGTTTTTAAAAATGCATTAATCATTTGCATACATTTGTGTAACTATATGTTATTGTGGTTTGGATGCAATTTTAGCAAACAAATATACATGTGTAACTTTGTAACGTGAATTGTTTTCGAAAAAAATACTTTTCATCATTTAAAATGTAGCCATTAAAAAACATTTACAAAACATTGAAATAAATATTGGTGTTATTCTGAAATATTCTTGAAGAAAATCCACTCGTAAACATCTTCGGTTTTGTACCGAGGTGAAGTTAGTTTTAGGTTTCTTTTGTTTTGTTTTGTTTTGTCTTTATCTCTTTTACTGCACACACAGCGGTTACAGACCATTTTTAACAGTGTCATATTTGACATCGACAGCGAGCATTTTTAAATGAAATAACTGTTTTTAAAGATCATCGTTTCGTTGGAATCTGTGTAAAATAGTTATTTCTGATAAAGTTAGGAGAAGACACGCAGCTCGAGTTATTATCTTTTCGCAAAGTCATTTCTCTTCGGAAAAACACAGGTCCCTCTTTCCCTGAAATGTGTTTTTCAGGCAAGCGAGCTCTACCAATCAGACTTCAGTTTCGGTCTGATCAGGATCATGATTGGGTATTGGAGCTGTCAATCTTGCAAGAAGGCGGGATTTGTGTCCTGGCAGACAAAACTCAGGGCGACACATTCTTGCCCTTTGGTTCTAACTGTCGTCACTTCCTTTAGGGAACTACGGAGATGCCTGTATGAAGCAGTAAAAAGCAGCGGGCCACGTTTTTGTGAAGGATGTCTTGTTAGTTTTTGGTCGCCGTCGGGACACGGTAACGTTATCAAACCTGTGATTGACTTTATTAACCGCTAACGTGTCGGAAGTCACTGTAGGAGAGGAACTGTTTCCTCGGTGACTCCTGTTGAACCAACTCGTCGTAGTGACCCGCCAAAAGCCACGGCGAGGTTCAGCGAGGAAGTGACCATTTTGTTTGTTAGCTGTTTTCGACATCGTTTTATCTAAACATGAGTGGCGGATTCAACTTCGGCCAAGCCTCCACGGGTTTCACTTTTGGAGCTCAGAAGCCGGCGCCCGCAGCCGCCGGCACCACCTTTGGGATGACGAGTTCCACACCTGCAGCTTCCGGAGGGGGCTTCACCTTCGGCACGGCTCCTCAGGCCGCCCCCAACCCCGCCGGCTCTTTCAGCTTTGGCACCCCAGCAAAGAGCACAGCAGCCGGCGGAGGCTTCTCTTTCGGGACCCCCGCCGCCTCCACCACTTTCGGCCTCGGCACGGCTCCTCAGCCCGCAGCAGCAGCAGCAGCAGCAGCAGGGCTGACTTTAGGCTCCGCAGCAGCTCCAGCTCCGGGGTCAGGGTTCACACTGGGCGCGGGTCCGCCCGCACAGACCACCGCTGCCGCCCCTCCAGGAGGGGGCTTCGCCTTTGGCACTGTACCTCAAGTTCAACCCCAACCCACAATGGCACCGGCAGCCGCAGTAGCACCAACAGCCATGTCCGCGGCCACGACAGCACCAGGTGGCCTCTCATCCTTTGGAGGATTCAGCTTTGGACAAACCAAGGTCCAGGTGACCACAGCTGCAGCCCCTGTTGCTGCCCCAGGAGGTGGCTTCAGCTTTGGCACCAGTGCTCCATCCAACCTCACCTTGGGCAGCCAACCCCAGCCAGTCTCCACCGCTGCAGCCCCAACGGCTCAAGCTATAGGAATCCCCTTTGGGATTAAGCCCTCATCAACCCCAGCTCCTCCTGCATCCACCCAGGCGGCCCCAGCTCCAGGTCCATCTCTCTTCGCTGCACCTATCGCTACAGCTGCTGCTCCTGCTACTGCTGCCGCAACAACTGCTGGCTTTACTTTGGGTGCCGCTCTAGCTCCAGCTCCAGCACCAAGCACTTCTGCTGCAGCTACTTTATCAGCTGCTGGAGGTCTGCCTTTCATGATCAAACCTCTGGGGGCAGCTTCCACCGCCTCCACTGCGGCCCTCATCTCTGCTGCCACAACTGCAGCTGCCACAGCAGGTGCTGCTTCTGGCTTCACACTGGGGCTCAAACCTGCATCCAGCGCAAGTGCCACAGCAACCGCTACAGCCACAACAATCACTACAACCACGGCCCCCCCAGTGATGACCTACGCCCAGCTCGAGGGTCTCATTAACAAGTGGAGTCTGGAGCTCGAGGACCAAGAGAGACATTTCTTACAGCAGGCCACTCAGGTGAACGCCTGGGACCGCATGCTGGTGGAGAACGGTGAGAAGATCACAGCCCTGCATAAGGAGATGGAGAAGGTGAAGCTGGACCAGAGGAGGCTAAACCAGGAGCTGGACTTCATCTTGTCCCAGCAGAAGGAGCTGGAGGACTTGCTCTGCCCGCTTGAGGAGTCGGTGAAGGAGCAAAGCGGAACCATCTACATGCAGAACGCCGACGAGGAGCGAGAGAGAACGTACAAGCTCGCAGAGAACGTGGACGCACAGCTGAAGAGGATGTCGCAGGACCTGAAGGAGATCATCGAACACCTGAACACATCCAGCGGCCCAGCAGATACCAGTGACCCAGTAAGATGAGACCTATTTTTAGTTATTGTTTTTGGTGCTTTGACATTCATTGTTACAAATAAATTTAACATCTGCCTCTCTTCTCTACTTATTTTCTTCCCCAGCTTCAGCAGATCTGTAAGATTCTCAACACCCACATGGATTCACTTCAGTGGATTGACCAGAACTCGGTTCTCCTGCAGAGAAGAGTGGAGGAAGTGTCCAAACTGTGCGACAACCAGCGCAAGGAGCAGGAGAAAACCTTTCGCTTAACGTTTGACTGATCTGGAATAAATCTGTTGACATGTATATTGACATAATGCTAACTTTGGATTTTGTTGTTTTCCAGTAGTCGTTAAGAGGAAGAGGTGTCTCTTTGGATACACAACCAAAACATTCATCACAACTACAGTTTGCAGTTTATCTCAGCTGTTTTGAGTTGATAAGGGTTTCATAAAGAGTGATATTTTCAATGCAATGGCTTTTATATACAGTAGTGAAAATAATCTGTTCCTATGTAAATGCTATGCCTGTTAAATAGTATGATTAAATAAATCTCTTGAATAAGGCTTTGTAAACAGATGAGCTTTACTGCAATTTATTTCAGTGGTAATATGGTTACCCTTCACACATACAGTGTCCCTGTAACATTTCAGTATCTCGTGATGGGTGTTATTTTTGAGACATGACGATGGAAATCAGTTTTTGCTTTTATACATAGAGCTGAAACGTTTGCTTCAGTGTTTCCTCTACATTCATTTGGAAGTGGTGGACCACTGCAGCCAGAAAAAAATTGAAATTGAACATGTAATTGTTCGAATAACTAATAGTGTTGTATTCACTTATAGACCAGCAGGGATGGATGCAGAACAAATACCAAAAATGACCCTCCTGCTCCCACAACTACAAAACAATCAAAAAGGAAACACTACTTAGTCGATCATTATCTCCTCTGTGACGGTAAACTGAATATCTTTGGGTTGTGGACAAAACAAGAAATTTAAGGGGCTTTGGGAAACACTGATCGACCTTTTTCGAAATAACTAATTGATTAAGTGAGAAAATAATCATTCGTAGCAGCCCTAACTGAATATCTGTGGGTTTTAGCTCATTAAAATAAATCTATTCACGTTAAGCTCTGGGCAACTGACGAAATGGGCAGATAAATTGAGAATGGAACTGATCATTAGTCACAGCCCTACTTTTATATCGGCTATTTTAAAGGGGCTCTATGTAATCATTTGTAGCATTTTATTTGTATTTATCACTTTTTTACTGGCCATATGTGAGCGTATTGTAACATGACATGAAAAATGACACCTTCCCTGTCCCTCTCGGTTGTCCGTACAAGCCTGTGGACGGTTCGTTGAAGTTGTTTAATGCTGCTGGAGTTCTCCAGTGCCTCGTCCAAATGACCTTAGAGAGCAGCAGTAGCTAAGTTAGTTTGGAAATGGAGCCCGCTAACATAAACTAACGACCGGCTTCCAACACAACACAGAAGATCCACAGAGCTCCTTTAAATGTGAATATTTTCTGGTTTCTTTACTGCTCTATGACAGTAAACTGAGTTCATAGACCTAATAATTGATTGAAATCATTCACCAGATAAAGGGTAGATAAAAATGATCATTACTTGCAGCCCTACTTTGCAATAGGCTATATGAATAGTAATGAAATTGCACAGTGGTAACCCAGTGTTTAAAAATGTTTATTATACAATTCGACAAGTAAGACATTGACATTGAATGAAATCTATAAAACACATTTCAGCTACTTTTCACCAGCGTCCCTTGGGATTCCTTACATGGAACAGAAAGACTTAGTTCAGTGACGACCTACAGTACAGTGGATGCTACCTGAATGCCACAATAGTGAGAAGAGGTGAAGAATAAATGTGTGAAAAAGTTCCTCAACTTGCTTTTAAATGGTCACTTATACATTTTTAATTATTGTACCTACATGTCATTCCAAAGACGAAGTTGTTTTGTTGGAAAGTACTGAACTAGACACATAAAGAGCAACAACAGATGTACAGATTTACATTCACATGACACTGAGCTGGCTGTACCTTCCTTGCATAGACTTTTAGTAAGACAGTACAACTCCACAGACACAGCAGTAAACTTTGCCCTGTGTTGATCCGCTGCAGGCAAACATAAGACTGAAAAAAAAACTCTTTGGCTGCATGAAATTATTTTTATCAAAAAATAAATATACAGTGTGCAGAAGAATTTCAATATATACAAAATTTACAAACAACAATTCATCATCTATACAGTGTAAAAATCCAAAGACATGAACCAGACTAATTCCTGAAAAGGATTACCTACAATCATTTTTTAAAAATCACTGACCGTCGTGTTCAAAAACAAAAGGCTTGACGATTTTTACGAGTAACTTTCATTGTCAATCCAAGAGGTCATCCACTGCTTCCTCTCAAAAGCATCAAGCTTCACTGTTCCGTCTTTATACTCGGGAGTTTCCTTTCTAATCCGCACGGCGTGGTAACGCGGGACGCTGTCGTCACGTTTGGAGCGTTTGAAGAACCCACACTGAGGAGGGAGAATTCAAAAAATAAATAAATGCTTTATTAAAAACAGATGCATGTCAGCAAACATTCATGCAGGAGAGAGATGTGCAGGAATGTTAAGCATGCTTTTGCAGTTTTGAATGAGACATTTCAAACAGCCAAGCAGTCAAAGCGATGTCAGCAAAAGCGGCTGCAGAGCACAGAACAATTACAGCGAAAAATTGATCTCAAGGTGGAAAATATGAAGCCTGCTGGTAAGAAAATGCATTGATTTTTTTGTCAAAATTCAGAGACACATATTGTACAAATATCAGAAACATTAACAAGTAAGAGGTTACAATTTTATGTTCGATTTAGGCAACAAAAAAAAATGCAAATTGTAAATTTTCCTTCCTCGGCTCAGTACAATATGTGTCTGATTGAATTTTTCTGCATAAGTCAGCTGATTTGAAAGTGAGTTCATTAGTCGGTGCAGCAGTAATCACACTCCATGCTGCCAGCTTGTTTTTTTTACCAATGTTCACAGAGTATAAATCAGGCCTCAGCAGACAGTTTGTCTTTGTCAGAGGGCTGAACATGGATCTCTGCCTTGTGATATGCAGCATCGTATTCGTCTTTTGTTGCTCTCTTGAAGAAGCCACACTGAGGGGGAGCAAGGGTGATGAAGTGTTAATGATAGTCAACAGCCAATATGATTTCTTCCAGTAAAACACCAGAGGAAATACATTTTATTAAGGAAATGCTTCACCTGGACAGTCAAGTGTCGATGCTTGAATGTCACCAGACAAAAATTAAATGTTAAATATTTCAATAAATCAGTTCTCATATTTATCTTCACACTGACATAGAATATATTTGACCTTTTACACAGTTGAATACTCACTTGAACGCAGCTTTACAGTAAATGGAAGGTCGTAGTCATTTGAAGAATCATTTGCAATTTGGAAAATAAGCATATTCTCTTTCTGGCTGGGAGTTACATAACAAGATCAACACCACCGGTGTCTCTGAGCCCAATAGATAATCTGGGACATAACTACCCATTATACAGTATGTCGAATTGTATAATCTTTTGTATAATGTGTTGTTGCTGTTTTTATTTTTGTTGTGGTTATTGTTTATTTGACATTTCACACTTTGTTTTTTGTACAAACTAATAAAAAACGAGATATAAAGTGTTAAGTAGTGATTATAAGTGATTATAAACATTTAAAAAATATTCTTTTTTGAAGTTTTCTTTTTCTTTTTTATTATTATTTGTATTGTTCACAGATGACACAGTTTCTGACCCAATTTCTCTAAAGGCTTCAATGATTTTTATTTTTTATCACCTATTTTCATCCCATGTAATCCTTTTTTATTACAGTCTCTGTACTCACCTTCCAGAGCAGAAACACCAACAAAGCCAAAATCAAGATGCCTGCAAGAACGGCCACCAGGATGATCCACCAGGGAACTCCAGTGTGCTGAGCTACGGCACTCTCTGGGGACACTGTCACTATCACCTGCAATGAAACATCACAGGCAGGAAAACCGAGATATCAGGTGAGTTAGGATCAAGATAGCGAACACCAGCGGTGGAAGAAGTATTCAGAACCTTGAGCAACTTACATCAGTGTCAGGAGTTTTCAGGATCATGTTTTTAGGCTGACTATGCAAGACGAGCGAGGCCTTCACAACGATATGCAAGTGTGAGAGAGAGGCATAATCCTGTGTAAAAACAAAAACAGCTGCTCAGGGTGGACAGTCACAACAAATCACTCTGATGAGACACACGGAAACAGTTAAAACACGTCACGTTACCTCAATAAAGGTCGAGTTCCAGAGGCGAGACCTCAGCTCAACTGCTGTACCGTCGAGGCCCTGCAGGGGGCATTTGAGCTCCACACATTTGATGTCATTGTCACATGACTAGGGAGGAAAGAGTCTATTACACATCAGAACAATCTATACTTTTAAAAAAACAATGTGAATACATCCATACAAACACTCACCAATACTTTATTTTTGCCTGACAGTGAAGACATTTTGGCGACAGGTTTTCTCTCTCCAATTTCACGTTTGGTCCTGGACGCAGACGACTCCTGAAAGCACGTCTCCTCGTTAATTCAAGTTGAAATTAAGCAGTGCAGGTTTGCTGATAATGGCAGATTTCTGGCTAATGCTGTAGTAGAGGAAATAAAGGTTTAAAAGTTCTACCCGGATGTGTTTGAGAGAGTTGATCTCAGACTCAGGAGAGCAGAGGATCTCCTGCGGTCCTGTAGAAGAGATCTTCACCAGGTACAGAAGCCATTTCCCATTTATGTTAAACTTGGGCCACTGAATGTGCAGCGAGGCTTTGACAGGAGACTTCAGAGTTTTCCACACGTTGTTTATCTGAAGAAGAAATCATTACGTTACAACTTAGCTGCTTTAAATGCTAAAACCATCAATTATATGACAGCAGCTGTGAATAAACTCACTCTGAATGTGTAGTTAATCAAACTTCCAATCTCTTCTTCTGTCTTCATGGCACTTTCACCTTTCACAACACCTCCAAAAGACACCTGATTAGGGCTGGCCTCCCTGTTGAAAACAAGCAAAAGTATTTATTACACCTACTGTTGGAGATACTGTGTATTTATTGTGGTTAAACAATAGTTTAACACTCACCCAGAGACCAATAACGGCAATTCAATGATTACTTTAGCCTTTACTTTAATGGAAGCAATGTTTTCTTGCACACTTGTCCTGAAAGAAAAAAAATACACCGGTATAAAACAATACTTTTATTTACTCATACATGTGCAGAACACCTATACCTGAGCAGCACTTACGTTTGGAGCTGCAGGTCAATGTCAATCTCGGTGGTGTCCAGAGTCATACCCACAGTGCTCAGGATGATGTAAAATGTAGTCTGATGAAAGAAAAAAAAAAAAAGTTAAAACATCTACAGCAGCAGAGCATCATGATAAACATCTTAAACTTAAAACAAGTCCGTACCTTGGAGTTGCTCTTAAAAGGATTCCCCAGCTCACAGTCTGCCTGAGAGCCGTTCTGATTGGCTGTGCAGATGATCGGCTTCTCCACCTGGAAAAAAAATCAATCAGTGATTCAGAGTGTAATTACAATATACAGAAGTTTTGCCCTGATTTCTCAAGTTTATAACATTCTTACTTTTTTCAGTGGCAGTAGTATGGTAATGTAAGTAACATAACGCCCACATGGGGTCACTAGTGCAGCTGCACACTTTTACTCTTGTTTACCGTTGTTTGCTGTGAGCGGACTCCAGAATATGACACAATATCGGGGAAAGTCCCAACCAGCTTCGCCTCGTAAGCGTCGTCTCCGTTCATGTTGTTGACCGTCACCCGCAGAGCCAAGTCCTTCCTCTCGTAATTCAGGTGAAACACGGGGACGTTTTTCTTGCTGCAGATACAAAAAAATAACAACTCACTTCAGGCTGAACTTTAGAGAAAACAGAAGACTTACGATTTGTTGTTTTCATATATTAAAATACTCAACAAGAACATTGTATCCAACCATTTCATTCTTGCACATCCAGCAGACAGAGGGCAACATAGAGTCTTGTTTCACAGTAATAAATCTTCTTTTAGCTCTGGTTGGTACACCCTGGTTATGTGCTGGACAGGCAACATACTGTCTTTTTGATTGATTGTTAATATTAAAATTTAATCTAGATTTGATCCATGAGTTTGACCTTGTCTTACACATCTTCACTTGAGTTCAATTGTAAGAACTCACGTGGGTAACTCTGTGTACTTTTCCAGGTTGTTTGGTTTGTAGAACAGTTTGTACTCCATCTTCAGGTTACTGCGGCAAATATGATCACTTCCACATCCCTCTTTTACAAAGTTGACCTGCAACACAACAAATAACAAAAAAAGTCATGTACAAACTTTGCTCTGTGAACAATTTGTCATTAACCAAATAATAACCGTCGTAGTCTGAATATTTACCTCAATGACGTCTTTGCTCGGCTGGGAGGAGTCTAATATGGGCATCAGTTGAGGGAGGCCGTTCCTCATCTTCTGTCGTTTAGTACTCACAATTTCTGCAGACACCTCAACGGGAATGCTGCGCATCTTATCCTTGAGATTGTCCTGTGCAAATCAGAAACAGTCATGATAAGATGGAGTACAGTAACTGCTTCTTCTTGGGTTGTTTAAATAGATCAGAGTTATATTGAAAAAATGCTTTTGTTATTAAGTAACTATGCTCTCCTAAGAGCTGCCTGAGAAGCATTTTAAGATTCAAGCAGACATGACCAAATATACAAAATATCAGATTTGTGAGAAAATATCTGTGGCTTTTACTGTCACAAGATCACAAGCTTTCCACCACAAAAACACATTTCTGTGACATGATATTTTTGGCACATACAAAAATAACTAAATACACCTTTCTGTTTTACTAGCACCCAAATATTTAGCACGTATTGGCTGAGTGTGTCTATATCTTTCTAACACTAACTCAAATTGTTTCTGACCCTCTGAGTGGATTGTATGCTGCAAATGTGATTTAACTATGTGGCAGACAGGTTTTACCTTTAGCTTGGCGATTATCTTGACGCATGATTCCTGCTTTTGGCCGCGGAGGTCTAAGGTGCCGTTAAACTGGTAGTCCGTGTCAGCGTGGGATTTGTTCAGGAACATGACTCTGGAGGGCAGCCCCTGTTTCCTGCGATCTCCATCTGCCTCGACAGTATAGCTGATAGCTGCAGTGCAGAGAGAAACGCAGGTAAGAACGACAGAACAAGTCTTGGATTTATAAATTCATTAATTACTTATTTTTCTAAACATTTTACTTACTGAGTCGTGGGTTGTAAGATGCAGGGTTTGCTTTGTAGGTGAAGCACGCGTCCACAGTGAAGCTAAGGACAGAAAAGTTATGTTTAACATTTCTAACAGAGGAAGTTTTGACTCTGAGGTCTGTTGATGTATGAATATTAGAACACCCACCAAATGCTGCTCCCACAGGTTTTAATTGTGAGGTCGATTTCCTGTGGAGATACTTTGACAGCCCTCCTGATGCTAATGACCGGCCGAGCCCTGAAAGAAACGTAGTTCAGTGAAGTTGTGATATAAATCAGTCGGGTTTAAATTAACTAATAATAATAATGTATATTTGGCCAATTACCTATAGATTAGAGCTGAGTCTGACAGAGAGCCGACAGCTACGTCTGGGTAAGAGTTACTGTCCAGGTCCATGTTCCCTGCCAGAGAATATCCAAACAGTCTCATGTTGTGCTGTTTTCCTGAGAGGATCTGAAGGAAGATAATTTAAGAATGAATGCAAAGTTAAAAAGGAAACTTTTTGACTTGATCAGCAAGTTTATGAAATAACATACCATTGAAATGTTACTTGTTTAGTGTTGAAGACTTTTGACAGACGATATTTCCATAAGACTATGTATTAATGTTAATTATACCAAGGTCTCAATTAAATCCTGATAAATGGACACCTACGGAATTAATTAGCTCAAGTAAAACTGTTGGTCCACCGTTTTAAATGAATGTATATCTAAAATGAGTAACCATAGCAACAGGGACCCGTTTGAAAATTATTGAAGCATGTTAACAAGCAGTGCACCATCCTCTGAAGACCACAGGATGGCACCAGTAACACATAAGCTGTAAGAAGTAGCTCACACTGCCTCCTCTGAACAAACTGATACTTGCTATTAAAAGCGATGATCTCACATGGCTCACGTGGCCGGATAGTTACCGAGTCTTGTTTAACCTAATGTGAAATTAAATTTACTGTTTGTCACCTGTACGCAAAGTTACTGACTTTGAATCTTAATCTAACATGACGTTAGCTTTCTGGCTCATAGCTGTGCTGTATATAGGGTTGATCCTATTTACTGGAGAAGTGAACAAAGTCTCCATTGTATAAGAACCTTATGGGATTGTAATGATGATACCGGCTTTTAGTCAAACCTTAACGTGTTGCCAAGGAAATGGAGTTACTGCTTCTGGATTACTCAAGATATTATATCATATACAATGCCCGATAATGGTTTACATTGCAAGGTGTACATTAAATGGCCTCGGCGGAGTCTGTTCCTGATTATGGACACCTTGAAGAGCATTATCCTTTATGAAGGGCTTTATTGATCATCAGATGGAAAAGCTCCTGTCCACAGAAAGGTTTCTCAGAAAGCTCAATCCTGCAATAACTTAATTGTTGGTCACTTGGGGGCAGCAGGAATAAGCTGAGAACACAAGGCTAACATATTATCAGCTTTCTAAGGGCTACTTCAGTGACATCTGCCACATCTTTCAAACTACACAGCCACAGGTTGTCTATTAAACTGATCTTCATGTGTAGAATTGGTTTGTGGCTCTTTAAGTTGATAGAGCAACCTTGTTGCAGTAACAGTTGCTTATTTACTCATCCAGCAATTACAGAGCAATCTTATCATTTCAATTGGAGTCCGTTTTCTGGTCACCTTGCAAATGTTAGTCTCTACCAACTCCTACAGGTAATAGTTTTTTAAACATGGGTAAACTATTTTAGTAGTAATGAACTTCTTTCCCAATGTCACAAATACCAACAGTAGAATGCAGCATGGAGGAAAGTGACAATGTTACAGAGGTAACTTTTCATATCTTTTTCAAACTCAATGCCGACTGAATGATGTTCTAGCGCTGCTTTATTTATGCGCCAGTGTGCTTTACTTCAACTTGTGTCATAGCATTGTACCACAAAAGAGGCGAAACTTGTGTTTCTACCCGGGATCATGTTTCCAGTCGAGGGACTGAACGAAAACAGTCAAGTTGTGGGCCGGAAAACCAAAAGAAACTATAAAGTGGAGTAATAATTCTCTCTCTGGGTTCATCAAAATGACCCACTCCTTTCACATGTAAGCAGTCATGTGATCCATTGCTAAAACGAAATATTGATTATAGCCGCTTCAAACGAAGCTCCGCGTAAACCAACCTGAGCAGGGCTGGTTTTGATTCCCTGCGCAGAGCCATGATAAATGTAGACTTTCCCTGCCCCGCCGTCATCATAAGGAGCTCCAACTGCGATGTCTGTAGAAAGAAGAAATAAACCAGTTAGCTTGACAGCAACTGATAGAGAAAACATAAATAAGCTACAAAATGACAGCTAAATTACCTTCATATGAGTCTTGATTGATGTCTCCAATGTTCTCCACTGCCAGTCCAAACATGGAGTCTTTGGTGCCGTTCAAACGCACAGGAGTGATTCTGTCCCACCTTCCCGCCTGGTTGATGTAGACGTAAACAGCTCCTCCAACGTCTCTGTCCTTCATGTAGAACTGAGGAGCTCCAACAACTATGTCTTGCCATCTAGATTAAAGAAGGGAGGTAAATATTTGTAAGTAAGTCAGGTCCCAAAATCTCAGAGCTAATGATGTTTTTCTTATTCCTGTGTTTACTTTTACTTATATTGTGACTTCTATGAATGTTGCTGTAAGACTTATTTACCAATAACATTAAATAATATGTATAGTGAAAGAAAAATAAAGGCAGTTTCCTACCCGTCACCGTTCAGGTCAACTACGGCCACGTCATATCCAAAGGAGGATGCGAGTCCCGGCCCGAACAAGGTGTGCTCCACCAATAGTCTGCTGGAGGCGTCGCTCTCTTTCCTCAACAGGACCACAGCTCCACTGTGATTGGCTCTGGGTGCTCCAGCCACCACCGTCAGGCCACGACCCCTGGTGATTTTGTGTCCCGAATCGAGGGAGAATCCTAATGTGTGAGACAAAAACGGGACATTATACACTTGTTAAAGGTTGACTTCACAGCAGAGCTGTTTGTGTTGAATGTGCTGTGTGTATTGAACTGTAATAGATAATTCAGGTGTCCCTAAAGTGGCCACTGAGTGTACGTTTGGGCATTGTATGCCTTCATTGCAGGCCAACGACCGAGAGGCCATATTTCTACATTCCCTATGTCTGACCTGTAAAGATTAGAATTTAAATTGGAATTTAAATGTGTCAAAACACTTTTTATTTTTTCTCTCTGCTTTGTTAATTAGTTTCCACAGTTGAACAAGAAACATCATATATACAGAAATACAGATAAAAGGAACTCCTTTGTAAATTTAGAAGTAGGTGTCAGTTTGATTCTTGTAAAGTCCCTCTGCTTAAACAGCCTAGGTTAATACTTTTTAATGAAATAAGAGTATTTATGTGTCAAACAACAGACAAAACTAATGAATGGGCTACTAAAAATACTCAACAAATGCGATTGTCAAAAGTAAAACTAAGAAAAAATAAAAATGTAAAAGTAAAAAAGCTAACCAAACGAAATCATGGTCGCATGACTTCAATGTCATCACCACTGAGCTTCTTACTACACTATACTATACACACTTTACTATAAATTGATCAGTCTACAAATTGTCAAGTTAGAGCTAGAATTATATGCATCTAAAGTCGGCCTGTACGGACAGACTAGGAGTAGATGAGTCTCTGTGTTCGGCATGATGACATTTATTGTCCCTGACAACTTCTGTAGTCTTATTTAGCCACTTGTATATATATATTTATGTCTTAGAACAAAATGTGAAAATCTCTTAAGCCTGTGCTAACCACAGCCATTATTTAAGGCACAGAACTGAAGACCCACTAAAAAAAATTGACGTTTGAAACAAAGTAACCAGAAGTGCAACAATTATAACTTTTTTACAGGTTTTAGGATTTATTCCTGCAGCACTGTATTGGACAGACAGTAGAGTAATGACAACCAATTAGAAGAGAGAGAGGACACAAAGATTCCTAGTTGGACACAAACCGGGGACATTGCAAGGTTCGAGGTTGACCATTAACCTCTGGGCCACCACGTCATTTCATTCTTGTATCTTTATCATTCTCAAATTATTGAGATTCAAATACATTTTTTTTCACGTTATAGCAGCAACAACACAGGTGGAACTGTTAACTGTAATGATGGCTCACTTACAGCAGTTACTGCAATGCAGCAATCGATGATGTTATGTTATATGATGTCTGATCATATTTCTTTACCAGTTAAACAGCAAAAGTCTATAAAATTGCGGGGGGGGGACTTTTACGCAATGATGACCACTAATCTCAACACAAAACGACACAATATAACCAAACAGTAAAACACAAAACAAAATTGAAAGCAATGCTTTGGGCTACAGATGCAGATGAGGAAGTGCTGAACAAAGTGACACACAAAAGTGGCTATATCTATTCTGTAGGTAGACACTCACCGAGGTAGCTGTTGGCAGGCAGAGGCACGAGCTCAGGGTTCAACTGATGCTCATCTCCAACTTCATACGGACCGTCATCATAAACTCCCATCTCAAGCAAAGTGTTGTTCTTTTGTTCCACCCGCACAATGCCTGCAGGGGAGGAGAGAGGACAGTGCAGTATAGATGCTAACAGGTGTAACCAAGAAGTGTTTACTTAGAATAAAAAGACATCCCATTACTTGTATTTTTAGAATGAGAAACTTGATTCTCCGACTCAATCCTCTAAGGCACTGTGTAGTTATTGTTAGGTACCTTTCCAGTTGTAAGCTCCTGGTGCTCCAAACACCACGTAATGGTAGTCCTTGGTGAAAGTGGCAGCCAAACCCTGCTGACAAGACCCAAACATCTCATGTCCTCTGGCTCTGCCCTCGCAGAAGTTCCAGTTGCCTCCGTCCTCATCAGAGTACTCGTCGATGGTCAGGTCCTGACTCAGGACGTAACAGCGGCCGGTGATGTCCCGGGACTCCTGAGGGGTGTCCACGAACAAGCGCCTCTGGTAGCGATGAGCACAAGTCTGACAGCACAAAACATAACTGAGTTAATTACCTTGATGACAGATGAGACCACAGCAAGACTGAAGGTTCAGACGCTCAGTTTGACTCACCACAATCTTTCCTCCAGGTCCCTGACTCTGAACCGTCACACCCATCCACTGATTCTCCTTGTTCTCAATACGCACGTTCTCTTTCAAAACAACACAAGACAAAGATATGAGCATAGATAGATAGATAGATAGATAGATAGATAGATAGATAGATAGATAGATAGATAGATAGAACTCACCTTCATTATCAAATTCAATGCGCTCACAATCATTGGACTGGGTGATTTCACATTTATAAAGGCCTCCAGTGATGTTGGCTTTCTGTTTTCCCAAAGCTCGAGCTCTGGGTGCACCAATCAACAGCCTGAAGTGAAACACAAAACAATACAAACAAGTAGTGAGATTTAATCATAACAAAGCAAGAAAGTTCTAGTTCAAAGACTAAATGCAATGAAGGTTTCGGTCTCGATCTCACACAAAGAGGACTCAGGACTACTCAAGCCCATACGGAAATATAGTTATACCTATAAGGCAGTATAAGATTATTGCATACATACAACCTCTGGGTATATGGAGATATAGGCTTATAACATATGTGAAATACGCAAATTGCAGCATGTTGGGGGTAGTTGGCTGGAGTTTCCCAGCATGCTTTAAGGCAATGCGTTTATGGCCATTAGCAAAAGTAAACTGTGTTTAACTGTGTTCGAAAGCACCACAAACGTTTCCTGTTATGCAAAAATTAGTGCTGATGTTCTTCACAAATGTTAATAATAGATAACGGTTACTGTTGTGGTAAAAGACTTCCTGAGATTTCAATTCTCTCTGCCCCGCAGGTCGAAACCTGCTACAATGACGTGAATTTCCACATATACTGTATGTAAGGAAAGATTCTTCCAAACATGTATAGTTTGTATATTGCACATTTATACAATTATGTTATATGTGTATAAATGATTTTATATGTGACATGCATGCTAAAATATGTCATTTGCATTCATGAGCATACATGTTTGTCTGGCTTGTACATAAATGTCAAATATAGGAACTTGGGAGCTCCCTGTCATCACCTTGATCTGCATCGTCACGTGCAGTAAATAATTTTCTACATTTCTAAGCTCCGGTGCAGCAGCTTGTTGAATTTAGTACATGTATGTGAGAAGATCAACAGTGACGGCGATGACATAGCAACAGCACCCTGTCTAGAAAAATGTTGCAACATGTCTTCTGTCTTCTTTCTTGTGATGCTGATATTATGGTTAACATTAGCAGAGGAACTGGTGCCACTTCTTCATTGCTGAATCTGATCGTCAAAGTAACAAAACAACACAAAACATCTCTTCAACTATGACTATGACTGTCAGCATCAGCAAGAATTAGCAGCAACACGGCTGAATAACCACATGATCAGCTGGGGACCACTGTTTTAAGTCATACCCCTCTCTCTCTCCCCATAGTATACAATATAATTTCACTGGAAGGATGATCCAGCCTGTGAAAAGCTGGTTGTGTTCAATCAGTCCCTCAAAGAGCTTTGTGATAAGAAACAAAATAGAAAACTTCAGCACGAGACAGTAGACTACTGTCCTGACATTCTGCAAAGGGCAGAGGAGCAGTGAAGCAGACAATTTGGAGTGTGTTCAGTGTTCAGTCCAACCATAGTTCACTGACCAGAGATTCTCCTCTAAACCCACAGGCTCAACAAGCATGAAGAGAGGACATGTTTGAAGGGTGACAGCAGCAGCCACTGAGATGATATCATCAGAAACACTTCTCTGATTAGAAGCGTTCATCAACTTCTCTTTCAAATGTCAGGACTAGACAGACAAAAATCAAAGACTCAATGACTTAATGTTACTCAATTCATTGACGTATTTTGTCACTTGGGACCTGACTTAATTCATTCACTCATTTTTTGTTAATTGTTTGCAAATCCTCTGGAGATGCTCTGGAAGGCAGGTAAAGAGGAAAGCATAATCACAGAGCAAAAAAGGACAAAAAAGGTATTTTAATAGTTTAAAAGAGTGCCTTGGAGTTTTCTTGTGATTGTTAAGCTTACACATGTCCCTATGTACCGTCAACTTATTTTGAGTCCAGGAAACGCTCCTACCCTTACATTTTTTTTAATTATAACATTTCATCTTGTGACGGCCCTCCTGCTTCAGCAGGACCTGCTGTCTGTGTTTCCCTTCGTCTGCTGTTGTGTCTGTTTCCTTGCAGATTGCATCTGTAACCTTTTACACACTGTCACACGGCATGCCATACCGTATTTTGCAAGACCTGTGTGATGGAAAGAGAACCAAAACTGGTCATATTTCCTGTCAGTGGCAGCCGAGTTCATCCTGCTTAGAAAAGTAACACTTAGAAAACAACAGAGAAACAAATATCCTTCATAGAAAACTAATCTAAATGTTGGCATGGATAGAGTTGCAGTTGCTATAGGGTGGACACAGCTGGTGGACCAATGACCGGATAGATTTTTGCTCACCAATCGACTGATGGACCAACAAATCACACACTTTCACACACACACACACACACACACACACACACACACACACACACACACACACACACACACACACACACAAACCTGACCTCCATGCCAATGATTGGCCTCTTGGGGCGAAAATTGTCATGGAAAGGGAGGGGAAATTTATATGGACCAACCAACCAATAGACAGAGTGACTTATAGAGTTACTGGTCAAACAAATCTAGACTATTAACAAAGTTCTTTATGTATTGTTTACGATGAGCATTAAGAGACATGAAACACTTGCAGCTGACTCGTAATGTGCTAAGTAAGCTTACGTTAGCTCCATGAGTTGGTTGGTTGCATGTTTTCAGACTTGTTTTACATAAATAAGGTAATGACGGATCGAACTTGCGCTACTGCCTAATAATATCATTAGGCGTATGAATTGAAGAGACTTCGTGCTGTGGCTATTTAACAACAGAAACTCAACTATATCTCAACTAGGTCTCCACCCACCCAAGCCACAGTCTGTTCACCCTGCTGCCATCTGGCAAAAGATACAGGAGTATCCGCTGCCGTACCACCAGACTACGGAGCAGTTTCATTCCCCAGACTCCTCGATTCATCATCAACACTCCATTTTCTAATATAGATGTAGCAGGAATCAAAGGACTCAAACATAGTTTTGATTTTTAAACCCCTGTAATTTAAAAAATGACAATAAATCTACCTTGTAACCCTGTAAATGTGTCATTTATGGTGAGCACTGAGAGACCTGAAAGTTCTGAAAACTTAAGACTTGACGTCAGCTCTCACACGAAAAAGCCTTAAAATCAGCTCTGCCACCTCACTTACAGTGTTATCGTGTCTCAGTCAGTGAAAATTGCTTACTACTTGACACCAATGACTACTAATCTACTGAAATAACATTCTTATCATTATCTGAAATGTCCTTTAAAGTGATTTTGAGGACCATGATGGTAAGCCTCACCATCATGTGTGAACTGAGGGGCATACTCACTGTGTTGGAATTTTCTCAAAGGACGGAGAGGAAATCCTCTCCACCCTTCACTCCTCCCTTAAAGTTCCTTCTGTAACCCACCTATTGATCTGTGGCTCTTGATTTGCTAAACAAGGGCTCTCCTGAGGTGGTCTGGTGTAAGACTGAGGACCAAACTGCAAAGCCTCTTTTCAAACAAAGCCCAGTGAAATGCAAATACAAACAAGAGCCTTCACAGAGACCCTTTCAATTTCACTTTTAAGCTCCTGAGCAGCAGTTTAGCCTCACGTGGGTGATACTTGATGTCAAGAAGAAACTCAATGTAAGGAACATTACTGTAATCTACAGCCTCAGAAATGACCACAGAGTTGAACAAATATATTAAATGTGATTGCATTATGCATTAGATTTAGAGCTGCAACAATTAACTGTCTCGGCTAGTAGTTTAAGTCATTTTCCAAGCCCAAGTGCCCAAAGGTTTGCTGGTTCCAGCTTCTCAAATGTCAGAATTTGATGCTTCTCTTTTTCATATGCGTCAGCACACAGAATATTTTTGGTTTGCAGACTTTTTGTCAAATAAAACAAGCAATCAAAATAGGTCATCTTCGGCTGTTCTGTTCTGATATTTTATAGACAAACTGATCAAACAATTAACTGAGAAAATAATCAGCAGGTTCATAGATAATGAAAACTGTTGTTAGTTGCAGCCCGATTTAAATTTCACAGGACGCTTACACAATGAAAATGCAATGACAAAAAGAATGCAATAACAGGTTTACAGGGTGTGAATGACCTGTCTGTAGAAGCATGTGCATCTATGCACAGGTAACAGTTCTAAAATTTCAAGTTTAAAGCTAATCTAAAGTACTTCTGTATCACCGACACATGCATACATGAAGTCCATGCAGGAAAACTTTATGAAGGGCCTGTTACACAGGTAAAGGAAAACACCTCCAACTTAACAGCAAAGCGACTCAGCAAAGTGACAGTTTGTTGAATTTAGCAAGTAGCTGAGGGATAACATTGACATTTACATGCAACACGCCAGTCTAGCAGACACATTAACCTGTTTTTCAGTCGGGGAAAAAGGCTAAATTCAAGTACTTTATCTTACTTTGTGCAGCGGGTATGTTGCAATATTTGCTGAAATGATAAAGTAGAATAAGTAGAGCTGCAACTAACCAGCTCTGCCAATTATTTTCATGATTAATCGCTTTATCTTTTAGTCTATAAAATGTTTAAAAAATTGTGAAATTCCCAGAGCTTGAAGTGATGTCTTTAAATTGCTTCTTTTGGACAACCAGCAGTTTAAAAATCCAAGAAACTCTCAAGTTACTATCAGTAAAACACACAAAAAGAGAAAAAGCAACAGATCTTTAAATTTCAGAAGGTGGAACCAGCAAATGTTTGACATTTTTGATTGAAAAATGACTTAAACAATTAATCAAATATCAAAATAGTCAGCAACTAATTTTCTTTCGATTCATTCTGTAATTGTTGGAGCTCTGTTATACTCAAAACAGCAACTTGTTCTGACAAGAAGTGGGATTCGACTAAAGCTGCAGGCTGTTATCCTTTATAGTCATCTAAAAGCAAACACACAGCACACAGTAAACCACTACAGAGCTGAAATACAGTCCCACCAATAAAAAAAAACTGATACAGTGGCTCATTATTATCAATATCGAATGTGCCTCCGATATCCAGTAGTGTATCCAGACTGCAGTGTTAAACCCCATCCCATCATGCAGCATGTCTTTCAGTGCAGTGTAAATGGGAATGCATAGTGACTGGTGTGGGTTTACACAGTGATCTCACTGCTCTTTGTTAACAGATGTGATCCAGCGCTCCCACAGCTGTGCACTCAAAGCCACAAGAACGGCTGCAGCTGTTCTAACTGTTTCAGTTTACACACACACACATAAATACATACTTTGATTGGCGCTGACCTGTGATTGACTGGGTATACATCACGGAAGACATCATGAATATTCACAACAAATACGGATCAACTTAAAGTAAAGAATACATTTAAAGACTTAAATAAGTTTTATAATTGACCTGTTTTAACTGTTTATTAACCATTCTCCATCTCTTCTCAAACTTCAGCGTAAACTCTGACTGGAATGTGTCTGCTGATGATTCACTGATGCGTCTAATCTATCAGGTTACATGTGCACAGATGGCCGTGCATGTCCAGTCAGTCAGCCATTTTCTTCGGTTTCATTCAGAGCATGTTATATCCACATCATTAACCCAACACATTATTCATGGAAGAGGCATCCAGTCGCCTCTTTGCAGGATGCCACATTATGTTCATTCTCATGTTGGAACATGGATCTCCTTGTTTCTTCCACTCATCACAAACCAATACGAGAAGGGCGGCATAATAACACTGATGTGCTCTCAATGAAGCCATTAGAGGAACAACACGGATAGAGTTGCATAAATGGTTGAAAACTATATGATAACAAATCACGTTAATCACCGGAATTTTGTTTTTAATTGCAGAAAAGAGGAGAAGATTTGGCTTTTAGCTCTGAATCCTGGAAGAGATGAAAGGCCAGTTTCATCTATCTAGTGACACAAACACATTCAGCGTTTAGACAGGAACCTGTAAAGGCCAGCGTTCTTTCCTCTCCTCGCTTCTGATTTATTATAATCACATTAATGAACACAGTGTTAGCCAGTGGTGTTTTACAGCTGCTAGTGATCATCATCAAACATGTGTTCGAATAAGAACAAAAGAGACAGATGCAGAGTGTGACACACCGCTAGCCTGTGGTTTCACTGAGTTGAGAGCGCTCAGTTAGTCAGGGCTGTTCATTACCTCCTTCTGAGAGCTCTACTGAACTTTCACTTGACTCGTCTGGCTGATTATCTCAGGGTCACATGAGGATTTAGAGCTTAGATCACAGCCGGGGAGCTGCTGGTTAGTCCATACCTTCCTCAGTTGCGAACTCAGTATGGGACGTTTCTATACAACACAGACTCAGTATTTTGTTGAGCAATTAATTGCCAGTAGAGCTGAAACAATTGGTCAGAAACATAAACAGATTATTAATAGGAAACCAAATGTGCTAAAACTTCCCTAATTCAAGCTTCTTATTCAAGGTGATCCGTTGCTTTTCTTTGTCAGGGGTGACTATAAAGTGAATATTTTTCAGTTTTGGACTGTTGATCAGACAGCAAAAGCAATTTGATGGCGTCACTTTGGCCTTCAGGAAATTGTTCATTTCTTTGCTATTTTTTGATCATTTATAGACCAGGGCTGCCCAAAGTAGGGACATCAGTTAGCTTAAAAAAATAAATAAATAAAAATAATAATAATAATTTTTAAAAAAAAAACACTTACCTCTTTCAGTATTCCTAATTAGTAAACTAAAATGATCAGAATGTGATGAAATCACAGTTTTGATGTTATGCCAAAGATGTCTATATATTATTACAGACATAACTACTGAAGTTGGCATGCTAACCAGCTAGTTTGTAGCTAGCTTGTACCTCAAGAGGTGACAGTCCGATAGTAAAAAAAGAAAACACCAACACTCGCAGGGTGCTCTGAGCTCCCAGTCCGGGCAGAGACGGCTAATATCACCGCTAGCTGTACAGTTAACTGAGCTAACTAGCTAAGAGCAGCTACACAGCAGTTAGCGGTTACTCTATTTGTTTGTGGCCAATTTTTACATATTGTATCTTTACATTTTGGCCCTTCAAGGAATAAAGTTTCGAAACTCCTGCTACAGACCAGGTGACTTATTGTGATATTAAAAATCATCCTTAGTGGAAGCTATAGTTGTTTGGGCTATAAAATGTCAGAGATTAGTAAAATAAATACCAATAAAATTTAACCTGACTTAAGCAAATAAGAATTTTTAGAAATGATGCAATGATGCTGTTTCTGTTCTCAAAAAGCAGTTTTTGCACATGTTAGCAGAATTATGTGTGGCATGTTTGTTTAATCAGGAGCAGCTTTCTGACAGATCAGCACGAGAGTGAGCTGAATCTTCACTCTCCTCTTACTTTTCCTGGCTTGAATCAGGCCATCGTCGCATTTAACGACTGTTTGACAAACATATATTACATTTCATGACTTTCACCCTCTTTACACTTGTCAACTCTGACAGATGTAAAAGCGCCTATTCCTGGGATGCAGAGTTCTTCGTGCACAAAAGAATCCTTGTCAAAACTCCTTCTTTATGACAAATTCCAGCTGAGCATGACCACTCTATTCACTACAACCATGAGCCGCCTGCACTAAAGTCAAAACACAAGCTAGATAAAATTCCTCAAGTTAAGCCTAATCTATGGGATCTTTGAGAAAACCGTTAAATCCTGTTATCAGAGCTTCTCATCATCGTTTCTCAACATGCTGCTGCAGATTCCTGCTAACCAGAGTACAACACAGTAGCTTGTGCATGCAGCCTCACCCTGGTCGCAGGCTTTGACACGCCACCCCCTCTCCTCATTTTAACCCCTGTTACACTTTGTGTGGCAGGATGACCAGACTCACCACACTGATGTCTGTTCTGCCCCCTCAGGGCTGCCCAGAGGAAATGGTTTACAGTAAGCATTGTAACGTCAGTAAGAATACTTGAAATGCTGCACTGAGGAAACATTTTACTGTTGAAACGCTCATCTTGGCACAAGCTGAAACCCTTTCCTGGATCACTTTTGTACTGTACTGCCTGAGATGTGTGACAGCTGAGCACAGGATGCATTAGTCATCTCGGTGAAGTCAGCAATGTTCATAAATGACACGTGACTGGTAAAACTGTGAAGTGGAAATACTGCTGCAGCGATTAATCGATAAATTGATTGGTTGTCAAGTATATGATAGTGGATTAATCAGTTTGAGTAATTTTTTTTTTAGAAAATAAAGTCATAATTCTCTGATTCCAGCTTCTTAAATGTGAATATGTTCTGGTTTCTCTTCCTGTGTCACAGTAAACTGAATAACTTTGGGTTGTGGACAAAACAAGACATTTGAAGACGTCCCCTTGGGCTTTGACCGACACCGATCTGCATTTTTCAACATTTTATAGACCAAGCAGCTAATCGATTAATTGAGAAAATAATCGATAGATTAATTGATGATGGAAAAACCTGTTATTTGCCACCTTAGGAAATACACTCGCTCAGTCCTTACTGTAAAAGAACCTTTGAGTTTTAGCTGAGCGCACTGCACTTACCACCAGTCATTAGTAGGAAATCACTGATTCTAACAGGAAAGCTGTAAATACATTAAAAACCTTTAAGTATTAACCATCTATCTTAGACTAAAATTTTCATTATTTATTAATTTATCACATATTTTTTTCCTACAGTCCAAAACCAAAGGATGCTCAGATCACAATGCAATAAAAGTGGGAAAAAGCTGATCAACTGACCAGTTAATCGACCAACAGTTGCAACATTACCTCTCCTCCCTCAGTTTGACCTTACAGGCACATTTGCATCACAATTATAACTATTGTTTATTCACTTGTTGTCCTTGGGCTTATTCCCAGTTTATATTCAAAGCACCACGGGGAGACAGTAAACCTCTTTTTACAATAAGAACAAAAACAAGCTTAAACTGACCAAAAACACTATGGGCTTTGGTGGATACAGTAACTTTTACAGGTTACTGCAATGCCAGTGGATGGAAATGAGTTTATAACTCTTACAAAGGTGGAATCCTTAATTTAAAAAAGATATTTCCTGCTCTGGATGAAGAAGTCATAACTTTAGACAAACAGAAATCAGGTGGAGGATCGTGAAAAGTTCAGATTTACTTCTGACAGTCATTTCTCTGAACCTGTCCGCTCAGGTGCTCTCATAACGGAGCTGCACTTCCGAACAATAACCACAAACAGATGAAAGATGTACATGAAAAGATTTGATGTAAAGTTAAAGACTTCACTCACAGTCTTTTATCCGGGTTGAGTTGCCGGTGCATGGCCAGAGAGAACCCGAACAGACTGCCCGGCTCTCCGTCCTTCCTGATGACATGACCGGTGTCCAGGTTGAAGGCGAGCACCAGAGTTGTCTCCAGTAAATAAGAATAAAATAAAAGTGCAGCAGAAGCGGCAGAGGGTCCTCCCTGCAGCAGCAGCATCGCAGCGCACCTGTCCAGATGTGTCCGGTTATAGTCCAAAGTTGAGAGCCTGTGACCCCGCTGCTGCTCTGCGCTCAGCCCGGTGCCGTTTGACTGAAGGCGGCTGCTGCTGCTGGTGTCCCCGCCGGGCTGTGCGCCTCTGCTCCACAGCGCCCCCACCGGTCACCGAGAGGAACAGCAGCGCTGCGGGAGGCTGCCTGGTGAAGTAAAGGGACATTTTTTATTTTTTTACCATAAGACTTTGAGGTAAATAATTAATATTGATTAATAATTGATAATAATTCAAAATGCCAGGCTAATTTAGTTAAACACAATCAAGGGCAGATAGATAATGATAATAATACATTCAATCAATCTTTATTTGGATAGTGCCAATTCACAGCAAAAGATATCTCATGACACTTTCTAATCGGAGCAGGTCATAAAGCAGCAATGAACATGATAAAATCTGATCATCATGACAAAACTACATATGCTCTCTATTTAAAAATATTAGCTGTTTGTAGGGTCATCTCATCTGTAGGCGGGCTCACAGAATGACAAACTCACATTTGTTTGATATGTAGTTTGATGAAATAAAGGCAATAGGTATAAAATATATCAGAATCTCAACATAATCAGCTCAAATCCTCTTTCAAATACATCCAAGCTGAAAACAAGATTTTTATATGCCAGACTCAGGATTCCACAGAAACTAACGCAGACTCATCCCTGCTTTGCTCCTCATCTACTGCTGTTAAAGCTCACACATGAAATACATTTCTTTCCATTTATTTATCAACCAAGTTATTTTTGGTTCCCAGATAAGATACATGTATTACATAAGATTTATACTGCTGGCACAGAAGGTAAAACAAACAAACTGCTCTCTAAATGCCAAAGTTACTGATACAGACCGGAAAATGGGGCCAGGGATGATTGAGCAAAACAAGAGCAGCAACAAGAGCAGCTTTGACATGATACATGATTCAAATACTAAATTCAAATTTCATCAACCTTCATACCATACATGGAAATTTAAGTCCATAGGCCAGTTTTCTCCCTTTCCTTCTAAATTACTTATTTAATAGGGCAAAACACAAATGATAACAGCACAATGTGATGTGAAATAGGTATTTTTTATTTCGTTGTATACTTGAAGGAGCTATGATCTTGGTTTTACTGGTCTTATACAAGAAGACAAATGATAAAGCAAAGGAGCAATGGTTGTTTTGCTATTTTAGTGGGGACAGATAAACAGCAAGTGTTACAGTCAGCTGGACAAATAAACCTCCCAAATTTGGCCAGACAAGGAGACAAGCTGCTGCAGGTCAGTAAAAGGCTGAGCTATCTTTGGAATAGTCAGAATTTCAGCCACTATCAGGATTCACTGGAAAAACGCTAACTTGCTGAATGACTTTAAATGGACAATATATTCTGGTTTGGGGGTTGATCATCCATCCATGAAAAACTGACTAAAATATTAACAATGCTCTCATCAATAACACCTGCTAAGGAACATGTTCATAAATAAGTAATCGTAATACAGAGAAGATTTTCTGGCCCAACCCAACACTCCATATCAGGAGTTCATCTTTGTAGCTTTGATGATGTTGTGTTTGGAAAAATGTTTGAGAAATTATTCTGTAAAGAGCTACAGTAACTCTTCTCAAGGATCTGTTTCATAGCTCCTGAAAAGCTGGCATTTGGGAGTTTTGAGGTTTCCTCCCACCAGCAGCAGTGATATGAGCCGGCAGCTTTGTTATCATCCCAACCTGCAGGAAACATAAAACAGCTTCATTGTATCGCCCGCTCACTTTCCTCAATGTATCTGCTGATGTTTGATGCTGGTGTGAAGTTTGAACCAGTCTTGGCAACAATCAAACGACACAACATAACACAATGTGGGCATTGTTGTGGTTAGAAAGCCCTCTACAAGTCTGTGTGTGCACGTTGGCAGGATGTGGCTGTGGGGGTGTATTAGGCTCTTAACCACATTCCTAATTGGAGCAAATGACTCAGGAGGTAGTGTAAGATATGTGAATGGCATCTCTGTTGCTGAGGGTTTGGTCACAGATGCATCAAATCTTAACACATCACAGGCAGTTAACACATCACTGACTTGTTGTTGAGGGAAAGTAGCCAAGTACTTTAAATCAAGTTTCCACTGTTATTTTTTTAATTAAAATTTCATATAAAAAGCCAAATCAGTTTATGAAATACATTATGTTAAATATTAAACCAGTGGCTGGTCTAGTTTAGCCCTTTTGTCATGTCTCATCTGACTTGTTGACTTTTCTATTCTAAACTTTTTGGATGGTTTCATGGTTCTCAAAGTGGGGTCTAGGGAACCCCATGGGGTTCTGAGAGGGTTCCAGGGGGTCCCCAGCATAATAGGGATTAATCATGTAACACGATGACTGAATGTACTGAGTATTTTGGTCATGGGTTTCATAAACCTACTGTAATAAAATATGTAAAAGCAAAAATCTTATCAGATGGGGGTGGCCTTGTATCAGTTTAGGGGTCATTGACATGAACAAGTATGAGAATCACTGGTTCAACTCCCAAGAAGATCAAATGATTGTGTTTAAGAGTCCAAGAATACTGAAAAGTCCTCATTAATTGGTTCAGTCTCGACCCCTTGGATTTATTATGTGACCTTTGGAGGGGTCCGACCCCTTGGTTGGGAGTCATTATATTAACTTTCAGACTTAAGGTCGTTTTTTTTCTCCTGATTTTTTTTTTCACGTTTTCACAGATGAAAAAAAATGAGGAACTTAGAAAGATTATCCAGGCAAAAAAGAGAGAAGAATTCCACCAGATCAGAAGTCATAAACACAGGAGAGAAAATAATTTAGATCAGACTTAGAAAATGGATCACCAGATTATTATATTGATGGTAATCTTGATGAGCCAATCAAAACAAATTAAAATGATTTTAAATTGTTTTTATGGACCAATACATGTCATATCTTGTATATTCTGGGATATATAGCCTGAGCTTATTTGCAGCGCATTTTTATTTATTTTTAAAGGAGATACAATAGAGAGAAAACAAATGTAACTACATCAGTGCATGCTTGCAAAACTGTAAATCCCTGCTGGGCGATTTTTGTTGATGACACAAAGCATGTTTCCTCAGATGATCATCTCATTTATGTGATTAGATCTGATAAATCTACAGAACAAAAACATCAGGGTTTGCTCAGTCTGGTCTGTGTGTGTGTGTCCTTGTGAGTGATAAGGTGTGTAACTGCCTTCACCTGGTTTCACCCAGCCACACAAGCAGTACTTTCATGTCCACTTTTGCCCTGGGTGGTTGTGTAACTCGAGCTGTGTGAGGAGGTGAAGCTGCTCGGCCTCGTATTGTCTCAGGTCATTGGGAATGGAGAAACCGGAGAGACGGTGAAGGTTGAGCAGGTGGACCCCTGCAGGTGACGAGGCCTTTCTTCACAGATTAGCTGCACTTTTGTACTGACAAAATGAACGCTGACTTGAGAAAGATCTGTTTGGCCCCGAGGTCAAATCACTGATGAACGTATTGAGTTTCATTTGAGACCCAAAGCCCTTTTCTAATGCTATCCACGTTCATAGTCCACAGGTTTGATGAGGCCAATTTAAAGCAACATTATGTAACTTTTTTAACTTTAAAATAACAGCTTCAAAATCATGTTGATGGCACAGTGTCTTGTAATAGGGTGAATGGTGTCTCTGTCTCAGCCACTCTGCACCCTCTATTACTTGTTTCTGCACTATGTAACTTCAGTGAGATAGCAGGATACATGTTTACTTCAAACATACAAGTCATACAAGTTTTCAACACATAACTATGACATGATGAGTTTTGTTTGTAGTTTGGATTTGTTTTTACAACAGTGGTGTTGCACTCAAAAACTGTGGGGGGCGCCAAATTGCACAAAGTGTCAATTTCTATATAATGTTGCTTTAAATTTCAAATGTGAGACTGTTTTTGTTTAGATTCTGTTGAGATGTACATGGTTAATTATTGTCAATAGTTGGATTTCAATCATTTGCCACTTGCCTACTTAAATAATTGGATTTTAGAAGCTCTGAAACTCAAACTCTAGTGAGACAGAAGGACCAGCTCCTCAAGTTTCACAATAATGAAGTCAACATAACAGAGACTGGTGGAGGAAACCAAACCCAAAAGTTATCAGAGAGGCAAGGAAGCATGCCCCAAATGCACAGTTGGCATTGGCACTGTGTGGTGTGCCAAGGCGTAAAACCTCAACTAACAATGCAATGCAAACATACGGATGTTGTTACTTTTAATTGAGGCCTTCTTAGGCCCAGTCTTATCGATAATGACATGGCATGTAAAATTTATTACATTTCATGTTGACTTAGGAATCCTGTGAGGATTTCTAGACAACTCATGCCATCTTTAGCAGAGATCGGAGAGTTGTATCAGTGGTAATGGCTGGATTTTACTGATTTGCCACCTTCATGCTGAAATGATCAAGTTTTAGAGGCTGTGAAACTCAAACCCTGGAGAGACAGAAGGACCAGCTCCTTAAGTTTCAATGTAATGAAGTCAACATAACAGAGACTGTTAGAGGAAACCAAACCCAATTGTTATTGGAGAGGCAAGGAAACATGCCCAAAATGCACAGCTGGTGTAGGCATTTTTTTGGCCTGGTGTGCAAGACATGAGGCCATACCACTGACCACAATGCAAAGTTATAACACATGTCTGCTGATGCTTTAAATATCAGACTTCTGGCTCAAGTCTGTGCCAAATCCTATTAATAATTACATTTCTACAGCACACAGACGCATGTAAAATTGACCACATATCATGCTGATTTTTCTAAATCTTAAGTTATATTATTACTAATCTGACTCTACGAACAAATCTGTGGTTACATGTTCTAAAATATGAATGGAAAAAAGGAAAATTGAGATATAGGGAGGTACATCTGGACCTGCAGCAGGTTCTGAGACTTGAATTAATGTCTTTGATTCAATCTGGAGGGTGACTGTATCCAAAAATACAGAAGAGAGACCTCTCAGTGTTTAGCCGTTGAGGTACATGGATGCTGAGTGAAAGCAGAGGTTGTGTCTGCATCAGTGGCTGTGTGAAGCTCGGCGTTAAATCATACTGTGTGAAAGTGCAAGCAGCTGATCCTGGTCCTGTTGTGACAGTGGCGTGGTCCTTTGTCGGGAGACCATCCACAGTAAATCTGTTCCACTCCCCTCTCACAAAGGGCTGCTTCCATTTATGGCTCCTGGGTGGGGGTGTGTGTGCTGCTGAAACAACAATGAAGGGAGCAGGACCTCGCAGACCTCTCTGAATTCTTTCTCAGGCAGGCCGTGCAGATGACACAGGGAATTCTGGGGATTCCTTTGTTATCCCTGCAAAGTGCAGAGCCTCCACAGTGAAGGAATTCCCTCCAGGATGTACAATCATGTCATGACAATCATTTCATACAGCAGGCAGGAAATTTACTTGAGTTGAAAGCATGTCTTTCAATTCTTTAATTTCAGTGAAGGGTATTTTTACTTTTTTTTTTTTGCCAAAGAGGTTGTGGACATTTTCAAAACTGTTGGGGACCATGCAATGGGGCAGAAACTAACAATAATTTTCATTCACGATTTATCGTTCAGTCTATAAAATGTAAAAAACAAAAGGTGAATAATTCTCATTGCAATTTCCCAGAGCCCAAAGTGAACTTTCAAACAGCTTCTTTTGTCAACCCAATAGTCCAAAACCTAAATATATGGAAGCATATTGCTGCCACACCCGAAAAAGGGGCTCATGTTATAATGTAAAAGTTTATTGTTATAACATCACACTATAAGACGATATTTTCACATTATTACAAATGACAAATTATAACATGTTATAATAAGACATTTTTTTCATTATAACAATAGACTACTAATTTAGTGAACAGGTGAAATGTTCCATGTTTTGTAACGTTGTATCACGTCAGAACATAAAACGTTTCACAGGATATTTTCATGTTACATTATCACAATATAACATTATAACATTTAGTGCTATAGCAATTTATGTTATCACATTATAACATGAAATGTTTCACGTTAAACAATATAAATAGAATATTGTTATAACAAGAAAAGTTTCTTGTTTTAATGTGTTATATAATATATTGCTATAAAGCGAATAACAAATGTTATAGTGTGAATAACTATCATGATTCTGGTTCTGCGTTTATGGTTTCCTGTTTTATTTTGTAATTTTGCCCTCATGTGTCGTGTGTTGCTTTCATTTCCACCTATTGTGTCATTTTCCCTCCTGTTTTCTTGCTGTCCACACCTGCTCTGCTTCTCCCTCTTTAGCCTTTCCCTCATTTCTGTGTCTTCAGCATTTCCAGCCCATCACCCCCTTCCCTGTTTCTAGTGTTTTTCCGTCTATTTCCCTCACCTGTGTTGCTCCATCTCACTCCACCTGCACCTCATCCCCTCGTTAGTTGTGTGTGTATATAGTCTTTGTGCTCCCGCTTGTCTTTGTTCAGTTCGTTCCTGTGTAACCACCCTGTGTTACTCACCAGTGTTATGGGTTCTGTTTTTTGTTCCTGGCTTTATGTTTCTGCTAAACTCTCATTATTACTGGTTTGAACTTTGCTTTTGATTTGTGCTTTGTTTTAGTTTTTTGTTTGCTACTTTGTAATTAGGCGTTTTTGCATTTCTTGGTTTTTGGATTATTTCAGTTTTAGTTAATAGAGCTCGCCTTTTGTTTCTTAATCCTGCCTGCCTCCCGTGCGTTTCTGCGTTTAGGTCCTCACGTTTTCACAAAGTGTAACAAATAACAGTGGTTATAACGATAAACTTTTCATGTTATAATGATACTTTTTATTTTTCTGGCGTGGCAGCAATAAGTTGCCTTACAAAGACTCTTCATTACGATCGTAAATAACAAAGAAAAGCTGCAAATTCTCACATTTAAGGAGCTGGAACCAGCAAAAGTTCGAATATTATTATATTATTATATTAAAAATAATTTTCTTTAGATAGATTCATCGATTAATTGACTTATTGTTGCTCTGACGTGCAATCATTAATTTTTTTTAAAAAAGCATAACAATTAGGTAATGGCATTATCGTACAACAGATCATGTTCTGCCTTTCTTTTTCTGAATGTAAAATGTACTTTCCTAGTGAACTGTAGCAAAATCAAGCATTTAGCTGTAATCTTTAACACTGATTGTCCCATTGTGGAGCATCAAGCATTAACCTCACATCTGTTATTGGCTCCAAACTGAACACTTCCTTCCAATTGTTATTGTCGTGCCTGTGCTCGTCATTAAAGCCTTTGTTGTTAAAAATAACTCCTCTCCAGGGGAAAAGCCGCCATGACTAACACTTAGGAAACACATGCTCCATCATGAACACCACGCTGAGGGTTTCCAACTCCACTTATGTCCGGAGCCACGCAGTACACGCTCAACCTTTCAGAGGGAGAGGTCAAGAAACACTTGGTCAATCATTTCCATGTTTGGGAGAAGCGTGTTTTATTTGCTGACTCAGTGTCTTGGGCTTAAAAACATTCAGGATAAACCCGCCACAGTTGCTTTGGTTTGTTTGGAAGCGTTTCATGGAGGTGTTTAAACTTGTAAGCCAAAGCTGGAGAACTTGCAGTTATGTGATTCGACTAAAAGGGAGAGTTGCCAAGGTGATGAATGCTCCAATAGACCCAGCAGGAGACCAGAGGAGAGAATCCACCAAGAGCCAAATCACTCGACTTGAGCTAGAAACCTGCCTGCATTACACACAACAGGGCCATTACTACCCCATTGAGTACAGGACATTATGATAAACAATCTTACATCCATTTATCATATGCAGGTTAAAAAAAAGTACACTGACATACTATTATGTGTCATCAGGTATACTGTAAAATTAGATACTACTTTTATACTTGGGTACCTTCATTAAAAAGCAGGAAGCAAAATTTGGGGGGTTTAAGCTGATGTCTTGTTCACTCACTCTCACAAAGTAAAAATTTCAAAATTGGTCAGTATCACCAATTAAAATACAGGGTCTCAAGTGCCAATGACCATCAGAACCTGGGTATTATCTTTGAGCATCTGTTGTGTCAACTAATCAAGATGGTGGCCACACAGAGACCATACAGAAGAAGAGCAAACAAGAGTTTAATAGCGAAAACCAAAAGCTGTGTTAGAGTGAGAAGGAAGTATAACGTTTGTCTCTGTTGTAGTGTGTGTGCAAGGTCAAATTCTGGCCAACTTCTGTTAGCTTTCCTACTAAGATCATTAAAACAGCATTATCATTGTTCTACACACAATTGATTATGGGGAAGAACGCACTATAACCTGATCTCTTCAGGTTTGTTTAGGATGTCAGACTTTACTCTTTGTCCTGAAATCAATAACAGTTTGAATTGAATGAGTCAATAATCAGTGGAACATCCGTTCTCGGTGTGAAGAGTTGTCCTCCCCTCTGGCTGCACTCCTGTACTTCCATTATATTGTAACTTTTGCAGTGGACAGTGCCATTGTCATTGTAAACAGATAGTAGACACTGTGCGGTGTTGAAAAGATCTGAGCTTTTGTTTGCCTTTTGAGCATCTGCAACACAAAAAACAAGATAACAGATGCTGAGGATCAATAACTCCACTGAATGTCAGGGTTGTTATCTTTCACAACGACTTCCTGTTTTGTGCACTTTGATTCCTCAAGACATAAATGTCAATATCAGCCGCTGTTGTCAATTCATGAGCACTCCACACAACCTTATAATGGGAACAGAGAGGCTGACGTTACATACAGGCTGCAATCCCACATTGAGTGAAACAGGCTACCTCATAATTATATGGACTGTGTTATATGCTGCCTATAGCAAAATGTCTCCAAAATGAGTATGAAATGTTTCTTTCTTTGCTTGTTCACTAACTTATGATTCAATACTTTGTGTTCTCTGTTCATACTTACACCCATCCTGGCTTCCTTACATTGGTTACCTGTTAGAACTGATTTTAAGATTTTATTGATTACTCACAAAGCCCTGAGAGTTTTTTTCTTTTTCCTTTTTACAGATCTCTTATTGCCCTATGTCCCTTCCCACTCCCTGAGATCCTCAGATGCATCATTCTTTGCTGTTTCAAGGTCTAGATTAACACACAAAGGTGACAGAATCTTTGCAGTCAGGGCTCCTAAATTACCTGCCTGAGGAGATCAGGGCTGTAAACTCAGCATAAACTAGCATCTTTATACTCAACTCTTCATATAAATTTTTATCTATCTATTTATTACTTATCTATTAATATTTATACATATTATACATACTATATTGTACTTACGATACATACTACAGTGTGTATTATAATATACTTATTATAAGTACATATTATATGTATGGCATATATGTGCATTTTACATTATATACAGATGATGACACATTAAATGATACTTAAATTGTGTAGTTATCATTTATATGTGTCATAATATGCCTATTTTTTATATAATTATAGTATTACTACATAATAAAAGTAAAGGTAAAGGTTAATCACCAGGGTTGTAAAACAAAACTGTGTATCGTCCTTTTATGCGACATAAGAGAAAAAAAAGAAAAACAAATGAAACAGATGAAGCAGTCTGATACATAAACTAAAATAAAGGCTACATATAGTCTATATATATATATATATATATATATATATATATATATATATATATATATACGTGTCCTATATCTACATGTATACAGTGAGATGATCCTGTACAATCCAAGTGTCTGTGCAATAATATTTAAATACTTCCATGTTTACTTATTAGTATCCCACATGGAGGTGAATATAGTAATATAGTAATTATTACTTCCTGCTTATCAATTTTACTATCTGGCTTTATCTTTCATCACTTTTATTTATTCAGCTTCCGCCTCTTGAACTGCTGTAATAATTGAATTTCAACCGCACAGAATCAATTTTATTAAACCTGGCATGGCACTGTTAAGTACTGTGGCAGAAGAAAACCAACACCACACACAACTCTCTAAAATCCTAACATTGAATCTGAACTTTTATTAACATAAGTGTAATATAACTACAGGTAAACTGGAGTCAAGACCTTTTGTTCCACACTGTGGAACTACATCAACTACAACTACACTTCATCTTTGCAAAAGAGGATGTGAAAGAGCATCTCAACAAACTTAGCAAGCTGAACATAAGCTGCTATGGGCTATTGCATTTTGCACGCTATGCAGGCGCTGTGGTTTTAACACCTGTTCAAAACATAGTCCTTTGCAACAAGAATAGGATGTACTCTGAAAGCTAGAGGTATGATTTTCTAAGATGCATGTTCTGATTAAGAACGATTAGAAAGATTAAGAATTGAACTGTTTGAAAGTTAAAGCTGTGATATGAATGTTGTGATTTGACACTGATGAATTCATGTGGTATATTGTTGTGGTTGAGAACTTGAGTTCATGACTGAAACTCACGTGGTTTTGATGTGAAAAAAAATCACAGGTACGAGGTACGATATGTCTTGCACCACCTATACACACACATATTTCGTAATTAACCAGATAGTTACATGAGTAACATAAATACATCCTGAAATAAGTGTTACAATGATGATTTGGTGATTAGAAAGCCAGGCTGGAAGTTCCCTAATAAGCAACTTGCGTGTAGATTGTTTAGGGAGTTCTTTAGCCCTGGTTAAGAAGTGTTTGACTGGTCATTTCATTAATCTAATCAGGGGATTATTTCATTGCAATAATATTTTAGTACTAATATGTTGAACTCAAAGTTGCTCATTTTAAGGTCACTATTAATCATGTGTGGCAACTTGCCAACCTCCTCAAGCACTGAAGAGATATTAAATAATGGATGGCCATTTTAATAAGGATTAGGCTAAATTATTGATAGCTGAGGAAAAAACAAGGAAAGATGCTTCTTTTATGTAGAGAGTAATTTTGTCCATTTTTACACTTAGAAAAGACAAAGATAAGACAATATGAACTGGAAAATGCTGAATACATATGTAAAGCTGTCTGACTGGTGTGCTGAAGCCAGGTCAGGAGAAGCTCCTGTAAAAATGTGATTTTGGAACGCGTGATAAAACTCGCTCACATCTGTGTCCTGTCATTGGGCATCATTTTCATGTCGCTGAACACTCAGAAGATCCACAATAACAGCTGCTCTGCAGCAGAAGAGAAAACATCCAAATTATAATCAACCAACTGGGCATGACCATCAAGTAGCAAAATCAACCATCTATTTCATGACAGGCTAAAAAAAAAGTATGATAAGAACGATGTAACTGGAGTCTGTTCTGTTATGAATGCTTTGGCACATCCTGATCTTGACTATGAACTCTGAGATTGTGGAAGTATGTTATGAAATCCTCCCTGACCTGACCATCTAAAAATCTGATGACTTCTGCATTCTCCAGAGGAACCTCCTTCATTTTTCAATCGACTTTGAAGCTTTTCTTGAGAAGTATCTGACTATTTTATCCTCTGGCATCTCTGAACTGCCAGCAGAAAACATACTGGATCACAGTGACTTTACAAGTACTGTACATAAATGTATGTTTTCGTAAAAAAGACTCGTCTCTTGGGAGTCAAATAGAACTAACTTGGGCAAACAGTCCTGAGAAGAAAAGTTAGAAAAATTATTTGCAACTGTGTTGTAGTGGAACAAAACATACTTTCACACTTTCAAAGTTCACTGACCATCAGACGACCTCATCAACCCAGCCTTAATGAAAAGAATCCTGCATAGAGAAGATAATTGCTCACATGACTTCCATTTTGAACGATGAGAATGATTAATTAGACAGTCTTTTCCAGCCTCTATGGACTCTGACTGGACAATTTTCACTCACTCTGGCTATGATAACGGGCAGCTGAATACAGAGACTGTGCTCTACTAATGAGCAGTGACATGCAGCCCCATTGGCCCACGGTGGGAGCGGATTGCTTCCCTTTCAGAAGAACAATGGACAGATAGAAGCCTCCCTGGACTGGATCTAGGGGTCCTGCTGCAGAGTCACCACAGAAAACCCATCATGACAAAGGGACAGAATAAAGGAAAATAATAACATGCAGTGAAATTAATCAAAATGAATAAATATATACCGAAAGAGAACAACAACTGCATAACAGCCTTTCCCAGGCTAAAGAAAATTAAAGAGGCATTCCACCAATTTTACTCGTAAAGATTAGTTGGGAAGGACTACTACTGTGGTGTATGGTGTTATAATATATATGTATAATGTATTATTTTTTCTGAGGTTCTGGAGGAGTTTTCTTAAGTGTGAGAAGATTATTAGTGACCTCATCCAGGTATCTCTGCTTGGCATTGACGAACCCAAATTTATGCCAGAAAGCCTGTGTTATTAACTGGGTGCATTAAGTTTGAAATATGTGGCTGTTTACCAGGCAGGGAAGGTGAAAGGCAGTCAAATTACATTATGGGAATTGTAGGGTCCAACATTTTTGGAACATAGCCCATCCTAGGAATTAAAAGTCAGGATGTGCTTCTGTTAGTTTCATTTCAGTTTGATTTAAAAGTCTTTTTAAATGATTTTGTCAATTTATTTTTTTATTTATTTTGGTGGCTTGAAATCAGTGACGTCCCATTCCCTATCTCCTCAACCACCCATAAACCATCAACTTGTCATCTTTCAGATTAAGAAATGCTACTATTTCAAAAGGTTAACGAGTCTATCAGGATAGTATCAGGTATTTATTTTATTTGTTGAAGTGAAACAGCCCTGCGACAAATAGCATATAGCCATGTGGAGTTCTGATGTATCATTTCTGAAGCTATATAGTGTGTTATTTTGTAATGGGGGTTATTTTCAATATTGAGGTCAATATACCAAAAAGATTAAAATGTTCACCATCACTACAGTTAAACATGCCTCTAATGGGCAGATAAGCTTCATAAAGATAGTTTAAAGCTATTGTTTTGGCTTGCATTTGCCCTGTTTACCCATGATATTGTCTGGAGTGTCACTACTTCTGTGTGCTTTGATGACTTGCAACTTGACTGGAAATTTTAAAAAATGACTTGAGACTCAACTTAGACTTGGAATTTAAAGACTCGTGGCTTGACTTGAGACATGAATTTGAGCCTGAGATTTGAGACATGAATCGAATTACATGTCTGCGTTCATTTTAGGTTTTCAGGAGAAGTAGTAGTAGATTTGTTCTTCTGGCTGAGGTGAGAATATTCTTTTTTAGAAAAAATTAAGAATTATATAAACGTTTTAAAAGTGATATGTTTTTTGTTTGTTACATTCATTTTACTGAATATCATTAACTATATTACAAATTCACCTCTCTGTCATCTTTCTATTATACAGATACTAATATCTTGTCTCTGCAGGTAAGACTGCTATCTGCTATCCTATCTTGGATAGGAAAAAACTGACTTGACTTGGGAACTGACTTGCATTAACTAAGGACTTGACTCTACTTGACTTGCCCAAGAAAAAGTGACTTGGGACTTGCTAGAGAGACTAGACCAATTAATTTGGGCTTCATGTCTGCACTCTGGCCAACAAGAAATAGTAAAGTCTGATCAATACATGCATTGATACATAAAGTCCATCCCGTTTGCAGCAATAAAAGGAACTATGCTGCCATCTTGTGGCGATGTACACAGGCGCCTCAACAACTCTGTGAACACATGAAGTTCTTCACTCCCAGGGGACCTAAACGCATCACGACGCGGAACAACCAACACTTGGGACTCCATGTGAAGTTGTGGTGGTGAGCCGCCGGTCTCCACACAGTTGTGAAGGGAGTTTGTTAACAAGGCGGCCCATCTGGTTGCTGTGCACCAAATGCAGACAAAAGGAAATGCAACAGGAAAAGGGGTTGTAAGTCTGATTCCAAGCACATGGGGGCGCTGTAGCTATTTCCTGCAGTCACCTCTCAGCATCAAGCACAGAAGTTGATTTTGTAACACTTTTGAATGCCTCTTTGACCGACCTTCCATTCCTCTGTGTGGTTTTGACTAGTTTTGGAAGTGTTACTTAGTTTTGTTTTTTTTGTTAGTTTTTTTTATTTTTGGACAAAAATGTGACCAAGAATAAGAAAAAGGCCTGTGGTTCCATCAAAACGAGCACAGTGCAGAAAAACGGGTATAAATCTGCCATATTGGCAAGCGTAAAATTCAAATGTAGAGGGCAAACCGCCAATTTAATGGTGCATTTATCTGATGTGTGGTACATCCATGTGTTGATGTCATATTATCTTCTTGACGAATGGCTGAGTGCGCACAGAGATGAATTACTCGATCTGTGTAAGGGCAGACGTGTCGGGCCTGCAGGTTCAGTCACGGTACCTTTTCTCTGATTCTTTTGAGATGCTTTGATGGAAAACTCTCAGCAGACGACCGGGACAGACAGACCTGAACAAATAATGGAGGGTGGACGCGGTGGGGAGTAGTCAGTCGTGCAGCCCTTACTCATTGGTTGCCTCAGACACAGTAGCTCTCCCTCTCACTCTCTCATAAATGCGCTCCCACCACCGACCGTAGCAGATAATCACAGGCCACTGTGAGAGGGACACACCTTCCGCTGATTTTGCCACAGTTTACACGGGGATGCGTTTCGATTCGCGCAAAGGTATCATCAGTCCAAGATTCGAGTCGTGTTTTCAGCTCGCGGTTTTGCAATTTGGCGATTTTTGCGCGTAGGCTGTGCGAGATTGCTCCGCTCCAACTCGAAGATGACCGGGGTTTTTGAGAACTTAAATACTGATATGCATTCGAACCAGATTACCTCAAGCAGTTACCACAGCTTGCACAAATCGCAGGAGTCCCCGACTCTTCCGGTGTCCACGGCGACAGACAGCAGCTACTACAACAGCCAACAGCCGGGCCACTGCGCCGGGTCTCCATTCGGCCAGCTCGGCTCGTACCAGTACCACAGCAGCGCCACAAGCACTGTGCCATATAACGCGAAGTCCTACGACCTAGGTTTCAACTCCTCTTATGGTGCATACAGCTCCTACGGCTCCAACTCCTCTCCTACTCCAGCCGAGACAGGTAAGGAAACTTTTAAATTCTTTTTGTAATGTATATTTAAATCCATTTCGTGCTTTTGTTTGGGATCAAACTTCAAAGCCTGGTTGTGACATGCCAGACAAGCTGAATCATGCATAACACATAATTGACAAGATAATTATTATGTGGTCAGAATTATGAGGCACATGCACGGATGCGCACAACATATTAATAGTACATGTTTAATTACTTTTAAACGCAACTCTCAAGGAAGCATACTTTGACAATTGCATGCTTTTTGTTGTTTAACTCAGAATTATAAAATAAATTGTTGATAATACAAAATGAATCATGCCAAACATAAACTGACGCCTGTGTAAAATAGATTAAGGCAGATAATAATGCAATACTCTTCATGTCTAACATCTATTGCGTTTGATTGTGACTTCAGAGAAAGAAGAGAGTGAGCCAGAAATCCGGATGGTTAATGGAAAACCAAAGAAGGTCAGGAAACCTCGAACCATTTACTCCAGCTTCCAGCTGGCTGCACTTCAACGGAGGTTTCAGAAGACGCAGTATTTGGCTCTACCAGAACGGGCCGAGCTGGCAGCCTCGCTGGGCCTTACGCAAACACAGGTGGGTGCATCTGAGACACGGGTGTCAAATATGCACTTTATGTCCAATATGAGAAGACATTTAAACTGTCAAACGGTGAGAGTATAGGTTAATTAATTTAATTTTGTCTCCATTTCTTTCTCAGGTCAAAATCTGGTTCCAAAACCGCCGCTCCAAGTTCAAGAAGTTGTGGAAAAGTGGAGAAATCCCCCCAGAGCAACACGTTGCTTCCAGTGAGTCTCCCCCCTGCACGTCTCCGCCAACTACTGCCTGGGACTTTCCACAGACTCAAAGAATGAACAGTGTCAACCCCAGTTTACCTCAGAGTAGCAGCCCTCCCAACACGACTGCGCCTTCATCGTTTTTGGCAAACTACTCCTGGTACTCAACAACGAACTCTGCGACGCATCTGCAGCCTCTGGTCCAACACCACCACAACGCCGCCATAAGTGCTGGGACGATATTCTGAAACAAAAAACAAAAAGATCGGGTTTAAATCGGACAATACTGGTGAATAAAGAGAAAAAAAAACGAAAGAAAAATGCCAATACCTTCATTTTACAGACCTCGTGTGTGCGCCATGCGAACTTTACGCGCAAGAAGTTATCGGAGCCAGACAGGTTCATGGACCTTGCCGGTTTTCGCGCTGGCAAATGGTAGACACAGATTTCTACAGTTATTTTTGTATTTATTTATTTTGTTTATGTCGAGGGATGAATGAACCACTATTACCCAAAGCAATCACAGCCTGGGCGCAAGCCTACTTTTACGCGGACGTCACTTTTTTGCCATTCCTGCGAAATAAAACAATTGACCGCAGGACAACCTGTCACAGATGTAGCACAAGTTAACTGTATCGTGCCTTTTTCAATATGACCTCATTTTGTTGTGCGATAAAAACAGCTTACCTTTATCCATTCCACATGTTCATTAGTTGATTTGAATAAACTGGGGGGTAAGTGTCTGAATCCACGTTTGTAAATATTTTACCACATCTTTTTGATATCTCACGTCGCTTCGACTCTTTTTTATGTTATCGGTGCAAATCCATTAATTAACCACCGTAAGCTACTGATTGTCCTACCCTCGGATTTACTTGTATCACACTTAACTGTATTTTTGTCTTATTTATTTTAGCAGTGTTTCATATATGGCCAGACGTTATTTAAATAAAAATGTTTTCTGTGCAAATGCAACTCTCTCTTTCTTTCCTGACAGCCATTTATTTACGACTGGGGACATTTATATGCTATTGTCTTATTCCTTTTGCAACATAGGCTTTTATGTACAAAATAATTGCCTGCCTGAATTGATGGCCTATTTATTTATTTTATTGTTTAAGAGCATACAATGAAGCTTGGTGAATGCTGCATTATTATTATTATTATTATTTTTCAGAAAGACCTCACAATAGCTTAATATTAGCTAAAAATTTAACCTGTTTAGGGAAACTCCATGGTGTCTTATAATGGGCTAAGACAGCTACACACATGTTACAGTTATTTATTTTTATTTATTTACCTGTATATTGGTTGTGAGGGGCTGAAACTGATGTAAAAAAACAGGATAAAAGCACACTTGTAGGCTAGCTAACAAAACTATTAGCCTGTAGCTTAATACGCTAACTTCTAAGTGCGTTGCTTAGCAACCATGTTAATAACTACCAGCTAACGTTAGCTTGAAGTTTGGACGGTTGGAGTTTAAGCTAGCTGGACACTCACTTTCAACATTAGACAACGTTACGCTGAATAAAATATATTTTTTATGTAATAATATGTTGTTTGTGATTACAACGGTGCTACAATAAGCGTAAACGACCTTTAAAATAATCCCTCAGCCGTCCCGGCTCCATCAGCAGATGATTAGCCGAACCGGGGCTCACTCAGGCAGGCAGGCAGGCAGGCAGAGGGAGAGGCCCGGGGCGCAGGCTCAGCAGAGGAGGGAGTCGACACAACAACACGCCTTGGCATGCGAGAGAGGGGAAGAAGATGAGGGTATGTGGCTGCATGAACCGAGCACAAGCTCCTCAGACTCTGTGGAGTCAGAGAGCTGCTTACCAGACGTTTTATGAACTCAGCCTAACAAGAGGAAAAGAGAGGAACTGGGACAGCCCGGAGTTAAAACATCATGGAAACATTTCTCACGTCTCACAAGTGAAGCCTGTGATCTCTAAGACGAGCAGATTGACCTACATTGTGTTTGTGGCTCATGTGGGGCCTGTAGGCTACTGGGAAAACACAGGCACACGTCCAAAAACTAAATTTAATGCTGCCAGGAATTTTATTTTAGTCAATTCAGCGATTTTATGAGGCTATTTTAACTCCGATAGAACGAGTGGGGGGGCTTATTATTATTAATACACATCCCCATCACTTAGCTAGTTCTCATTCATGATCCACACTGTCTATCCCACACGCTTCCCTTCAAACGACCACGGGCCACAGAGTGGGATCGTTTCCTTCTACATAATTAGGACTGTAGCTTGTCAGCGGTTGCTGTATCTCCATGATGGAGCCTCCTCCCCGGAGCTGACAGGATCAGATCCGAGGCATGCATGCATGCAGCAGGTCCAACATAACATCTACATGTAGCCTACACACCCACATTTACATTAATGTGCACATTTGTAGATTTAATTGTCTGTGTTGAGAGTGCATGCATGATGGCTGCACCATGAAATAACACGATATTCTCCTAAACATTCACTCGTGTGAACTAGTCAGCACAGATTTGTTAATAACACTCACGTAAACTAGCCTATTTTAGAGTATTTATCGATTTATAACACTGTAATAATCATTTTAAAAATGGATTCCTGGGTGTTCTGCATCTCCAGAGCTACTGTGGTTTGCACTCGAGCATTTTTCTAGGCAACTTGTAAATGCCATACCCCTTATCCTAATTTATACCCTGATCTGTAATTTCATCCACATTTGCTCTGGTTTGAGCATTCTGGCTTTCAAATCTGAAAGCCTGCAATTACTATATAATTCTTCGCAATTTTAGATGTCCTAATATGGGGTGTTATTTTTTACACAAGACAATTTCCCGCTATTTCAAGCATCAACATTGTCAAAGTCGTATGTACATAATAAATGGGAATATCAATGCATAGTTTTTAGCCTAACATCTTGACTCGACGATAATTATATCCGTGTGGAGCCTACGCAGAATTAGCCTGAATTGCATGGTAACTGCTGCTTTAAATTTTAAAAAATTACTCATAATTTCCCCCCAAAGATTACCAAGATCTCGAGTGCACAATGTCATCAGCGTAATGAGGAGTAAACATTTATGCTAATAATCTACATTTTTTTCCCCATCAGCTATAAAGAGGGGAAATAAAGCAGACATTTTCAGTCATATTCTGAACTCTGTCTGCTGCTATAGCTTAGAGACCAACACATGGGACACATTTTGTGGGATTTAAGCGCTCGTCTTTTCCTTGTGTCTGTGCTGCAGGATGATGCTGCTCACATCTGCCTCCATGCTGCTTTCTGACAAGCCTGAGAGGGAGCTTCCTTTTAAAGCTGAGAGGTGCGTATTTAAATTTATTATTATTATTATTTTTCTTTAAACATATTCATTAAATGTTGCTTGACGAGTGAATGTATTTCAGATGATTAAAAACAGGAAGCCAGGCTTGATTTTCCTTACAGGCATAATTTATCTCCTTTTTTCCCCCCCCTCACATTTATTTATTTTTATTGTCATTCATATCGGTGAATGCTTCTGGTTCTTTGATGCTATTCTGCAGACTTATTTCAAAGACTAGTTCCCTGGTAAAATCTTGGATGTCTCCTGTGTATTTAATGTGCAACCAAAGAGCTGCTTTTGTGCAAAAAAAGAAGTCCTATAGCTGAGAAAGCTGCACACACCGAGGGAGGAAATGTAAGGAAGGGGAGACACACAAGTTGTTCTCTAATTCAGTCGCTGCTGCTCTCATTACTCTTACATTGTGCTCTGCTAATTTTGAAGCCTCTCCGCATTGACAACTCCGTGATGTACACCTGCAAGCAATTTGCCAGCCTTATACATAGGCTAAGTCTAAGGGAACAGTGACGAAATGGCAGCTCACCTATTTCGCCAATTTTTCTCCCATTGCAGCAGCACATTTCTTTCAGAGCACTATCTCTTTTGTCAGCGCAGAAAGATCCTCCTTGCGACAAAAAATGCTCATAATTACCTCAGAGATAGGAAACTGCATTAGAATAAATAAGGGCGAAATTACTGTAATTATGGTGGGTTTGATGGGCTCAGCTCGTATAATCAAGGGGAGAATACAGCGAAATAACACTGACCCTCTTGGATGTGCAGCTGCGCCTTTCTAGGACTAGGTAGGCAGATTTCTGTTCACTACAGCAGCAGCAGCACAATTCATATTATTTCTTAATGGTATCGAAATATACATAGGCCTGCTCTACTTTACAAAGGACTGCATATGTTTTGAGTTGCGCATTAAAATAACAATGGGGACAGGGCTGAAGAAGAGGATGTTACACAAGGTGCAGACAATATAGATAAACAAGGACAGAGATTATTTTTCTTTTTAGTCCTTGAAAAGCTGATTAGTTGGTTTGAGTGTCATTCTGTTTCTGTATAAGAATACTATCAAAGATATAATAATAATGATGATGATAACAACAACAACAACAATAATAATAATAATAATAATAATAATAATAATAATAATGTATTTTGATGGTTTCGAGCAGTTATTTTAATAAATTCGAAATGAATGTTGTCTTTTATTATGATGTTATAAATGCTTCTCTGGACTCCTGTCCTCTTAAAAGGATGCTGTGCAGACGCACAAATTGCATCAAATTTGTCATTATAATTGCAAACATTAATATATTCATGGGTACATTGCAGCTGCAGGAGAGCTGGGAGCTACAAGTCGCGCATTTACAATCAATTTCCGTTTTTTTAAACTTTTTTTTTTTTCTTCCGGCATCTCAGGAAATACATTTTGTTTGTGTGCTTATCATTATTTGTTTTAATTAGTGATATTTTACCCTGTGTGACTAGTCCGGTGTTAACGTTGCTCGCATGGACAGGTAAATCCACCTGTATCAATGGCAGCTTAGTTTCTTTTATGGCATTTTGCTCAAAATAAATTACATTAAAATTAAATAACGACTGTTCGTAGCAGGAAAATAAATGCAAGCAAAAAAACCCCGCATTTTTAAAATGTTGTTTCTCACCACAATAGCCGCATTTTAACACGTTTTAATAGGCTACACAAAAACCCCTCAAAAGGCTCACTGCGACACCGCGTAACTGGAGTAAATGAATAAAGTGTGAAGAAGGCCTTTGAACTTTTCACTCTCACTGATCTCTATAATCCGCCTTGTGTCCTCTGTGCTCATCCAGTCCTTTTTGCAGCACCTGCCTCTCGCGCAATTATTCACTTAACACACACAATTGATCGCTCTCATTCATTGCCGAAAACGGGGATTGTCGGGAGACAAATAGAAGGAAGATTATCTTTAAGGAAAGCTGAAAAGAAATAAGCGATGTTGTTGAATGAACCCGGGTCTCCAGCACAGCGACGGTTCAATCACATGCGTTATCAGACAAAGGAGTCAGTGGTTTCTGCCATTTCTTTTACGCATGTTCATTTCTTGTATTTCCCCATTTATCACGCTGAACCACATGTAAAGATATTTTCGTGTAGATGCATCTAAAGTCTTGTTTTGGCGATAGTTTTTTAGCCAGCAGCGTCAGGTTTCATCGCTCCAGAGGTCTGACAACATCTGCAGCCAAACGCTAAACACGACCATAAATCTTAAACGACGAGCCTTTTCGCAGCGCACACGGTGTCTGCTACAATAACCAACATGATACTGCTTTGTGTCAGCTCACATTAAACCTGCACCATGCTGAAGCCTTTCTTTTCACATGAGAGGAGGGTGGAGGTGGAGGAGGAGGAGGGTGGAGGTGGTGATGGGGTATTTGAATCAGACACCTTTCTTGACATAATTTAAATCATCATTTTACTGCTTTTGAAACTTTGCACAGTCTGTACATAAACTTCAGAAACAGATCAATAAATTAAAGTGATCAATACAAAACTAAATATTTTCTATGTTGACTAAAACACATCTCGACGAATACAGAAAGCCTAAAACCCTGTTTCACAGCGTATCCAGTACAGCACAAAAACAAATCTGAAAATTATGTACAAAATACAGTGACAAAGGAGCTGCTCACCCTCACGATATTTCTTCTTTTTTTTTCTGTTTTGTTCTGAAGCAGCAAATTGTCAGGCCTTTTACATTGTTCACATAACATCGGGGCACGGCATAGAAAAGCTCTGCTTGCGTTAGTGCAGCATGAACAACACAGTGTTGTTGTTTCAAACACATGAACACAGACTGACCTCAACAGAAAAAACTCCTCTGAATAATTTAACTTAAATAACAAACACATATAAACAACATAGTAGCGAGTTGAGGCTTTGCACAATATGCCCTGTGGTTGAATGTACTGTATAGCCTGATGGTTGGAATTTATTCATATTTATTATTATTATTTGGTTAAAGGATCAATTCTATGGCCTAATCGACCTTTATGAATTTGAGGTCTTCGTCACCTTGGGCCCGACATCTGGTGTAAACAAACACGTGTTTTCTTATAAACAGAATAACTCACACAAATATGATTTAAAAAAAAAAATAGAAACTGACACAAAAGTGATAAACAGCAGCCAATAAAAGGATCCATTTGTCGACGCTTTCCGCTGACTGTCATGGACTTGTTGCCCTTGGGCGCATTGCGCGCCCTCTCAGTCTTTCACTCCATTGCTTGCCTTCATCCGGTATGAGGAGGCCACTGTGTCAGCTGGCGGCATGCGGCAGCTAACTCCGGGGTTGTTGTTGTGTGATATCAGCGCTGGCTGGGCCGCGCCGAGCGGCTGCAGGGCCCCTTCAACATCCTGATACACGAGCCACGGCAGGGCTGAGGTCTCTGTTCTCTTCACATGAGCTGTGACTGTTGCATAGACTCTTGGTGTGTGGTTGGATACCATGAGGTGTAGCTGGGAATGTAAGATCCGGTCGTCCCCACGGACGTCTTCACGGTGGTCGGCGAGCTCCAGACAGGTGCCACCGAGGGAGAGCCGCTCGACAGTCCGCGGCCGGTGGCTAAAGCGTTGGCGTCAATCGTGCCACCGCCTTGCTTCATCAGTTTCTTGAATTTAGAGCGTTTATTCTGAAACCAAATCTTCACCTGGAGAGACAAAGGAAAGCATTTTGCGTAAGAAAATTGAAACTGGAGTGACTTTTTACGCACGTTTTACGCACAGCTTTACGCACACAGAAGCTTTCATCATCAAGTCAAGAGCAAAGATTATTAAAGATTATTACTGTATGGGTATGTCATTAATATTAAGACATAAATGACTGGATAGCATTCAGAGAAACAAAACCAATCCTTGATTTGGTGTCAAACATTAAATGTTATGACGTTGCATATTAATTATAAACAATAATAATAATAATAATAATAATAATAATAACAATAATAGTGTATGTTGTGTATGAAGAAGCTGTGTGTGAGTGTGTGTTCATGGACTTGCCTGTGTCTGAGTGAGACCCAGCGACGCTGCGAGCTCAGCTCTCTCCGGTAACGCCAAATACTGAGTTTGCTGAAACCTCCTGTTCAGAGCTTGAAGCTGTAAACTCGAATAGATAGTCCTTGGTTTTCTAATCTTTTTTCCTTTCCCGTTGAATCGCACCTCTCCGCCCTCGACCACTGTGTTTTTCTCTGCTTCTGGCGCTGCAAAGACAGAAAAGAGCGAAGAGAAGGGGAAAAAATGAGGAGGCAGTTGTAGCCAACAGTGCTGCGCAGCTATGAATACTCCAGCGCAAGTTTTACAGGCTGTACTTTAGGTATAATTACCCTTAATTGCATACATTGTTTATAGCGTTACGCAATAAATAATTACCAAGCCTAATTCCAACATCTGGCTCGTCTTTTCCATGCAGCGAGGACCGTATACAGCAGAGAGCCGTGCCAACACAGAAAGTCGATATTTAAGATCCAAAGATGCTGTTGCACACTTACCTGCGTCCTCTAACCGCGTCTGTGTGAGCGCCGAGCTGTTTTGGTAGGTCTGTACTGTGCTGAGATATGGACTGGTGGAATGGCTGCCGACGGAGTTTACGTATGGATAACCCAGAGATCTGGGGAACGATGAGGCAGGACTGTAGCTGTCGTGCTGGGTATGACCTGCAGAATGTAAACAGTGCATGGGATAGTGTCCGTGAGACATGGAGGGAGGCGACATTTGTTGACTCGGGGGTCCAAACTCCATGAAAACGGTTTTTCCTGAGGAAGGGCTATTAAGACTTTCTGGAATTGTAGTCATTGTCATCTCTTCTTGCGGTTCCCCTTGTCTTGCTTTTGTTGTTTTCCTTCTATGATCTCAGTGAAGGACGGGTCCCAATTTAAGCCGAACTGATTTTTTCTCTTTCCATTCATAAGAAAATGTAGTTTGTGCCTGTGAAAAGTCCTAGGTATGATGCTGTGGACCAAGACAAACTCGCTCAAAGGTTTGAATCTCGGACTCATGAATATTCATCAAAGACTGTCGCTGATTGGTCCACTCTCTCCAAGAGGGAAGCCGATTGGCGACGCTGGGGCTGGGTCCGAAGAACCTGCAAAGTCAAGGAAAACCACAAAACCTTTATATTATTTCCTCCTGACATGTCAACAATCACTGTAGACATTATTCTTATTATTAATATTATTCTTATTATTATTTTCAATTTATCACCAACATAACAACATAAACGCCACTTTTTTGATATTATCAGATGTAAGGTGATTACATATTTCGCTCATCCACTCCTCAATATCCAATAATTGAAATATTTATAAAAAAACGGGCATTAATTTTGGCACAGGGCGCGAAAATACAGCAAATGTAAAATCATTTTAACATAAACGCCATTTATTCACATTAAATAATATCTCCAGCCTCGTTAAAGCAGGCTCCAGTTCGATCAAAGCTTTTTTTTTTTTTTTTTTTCTTTAATCATTATTAAAGCTTCTGATGGAAGGTGTATTAGCATAACACTACTGATCAATTTTCATAAGTAGGTCTGTAATTAGTCATGTGTTTAACACTTACAGTGGCTTGAGGTCTCGGTTACACCTGGCACAACAGTTCTGCTCTGATGTCAAATTGTTGGTTCAGGTACAGGCCTAATGATGCTTTGTGACACCTGTACGTCAGCAAAAATACAACAAATTAAACATTTTAATTAACAGGCCAATTTGTGATAAATCAGAGTGGGCCACAGTCGATTTTAAAGAGCTTTAAAAATGCTTTAAATGATGAAATCTCTCATAAAATAGATCCGTAAGAACTGCTGGTTATATTTTCAGCCTGTATCGCCTGTTGTTGTATAACACAGCAGCCTTGAATGCACCTATTTTCTTATCACATTTAAACGCTTCCCAAACGACTTTACGCTCCTTCTATCGCAATCAATTAATGGTCACAGTTTTGTTAAACACTGGCACCTTTGATTAGCATGAACCTAAGTGAGGATCGGGGGTGTGCGGCCCGCCTCCCACAGCCCTAACAAGAATAATTATCCACGGACATTTGATTTAATTGAACTGACGACTGACTAAACACAGGAGACATTTTTCTTGAGCTGCAGGTTCAGACCTCAAGCAGGACCACAGAGTTTAACCAGGCTGTATTAAAAAAAAAAAAGAAAGGAAAAAAGAAAGAAAGAAAATCTAAAAGAAATGTCCACTTACTTTTTTTTAAATATCATGTGATGGAAAAGGAGCAGATTAATCCGGGGTCAGAGAGCCTCCGCATGGTGATGAAAGAAGATGATGATGAAGAAGGAGAAAGAGAAGAAGAAGAAGAGGTGTGTGTCCAGCAGCTCTTCATTATTTTCGGATTCATTTGCAGGCTGCAGCTCTGGTCCCGGTGTCTGTGCGGAGCAGAAACACAGCCCGGCTGCAGCTCCATCCGCAGTCCCTCCATCTCCACCTGAATAACAAATTAAAGGCAGTTAAATTCCGTCACTGTGATTATCAGTGTAATTACATAATTGAACTCAAAACAGAACTAGCAAGTTGCACAAAAAAAAAAAAAAAAAAGTGTTATCAAAAAATGCAGGCGCTGACATCACGGCACGTGTGCCACAGTGTGCCAGGCGGCTGCTCGGATGTCTGGATTTAAAGATTTCTGTGCAATATTAGGCTATAACGAAAAGCTGGTCCCTTGTCCCCCTCCTAAAATAGGCCAATTTGAAGTGATTTCTCTGGAATTACTTTCGAAAAATGCTTCAAGATTTCCTCTATCAACAACGACAATGATAATGGTAGTACAACCAATAATTATCATCTTCCAGAACAGAGGACAGATTTTTATGGGTACTTGGTGGGTGCGACTGATAACTGTCATTATTTTCCCACGATTATAGTATCTGCAAACTGGCACGCGGCTGTGAGCAGAACCATTAACAGAATAGAGGCAGAATTTGCAGGAAATTGTAAAATAATACCACGAGTGTGCTGCTAATAATGGCGATAATAATTACAGGCTTTTTGTTGAAGTAAAAGTGATTTAGGGGCTGAGCAGACTCGCTGCATAAATCATATTTATTGATACTTTCTGCTGAATCAATCATTTGCAAAGTGTTGATTTGCGTGACTATTTATGTGAAGGATTCCTCCAAGCCATCCTCGGTGTCATTAGGGTGATAATATTACCACTTTAATTTATAATTCGGGTGGCTGGCAGGAGGGCAGCGCATCAGGCCACGGCGCTCCTCTCCTGCAGCAGGGCTCTAACTAGCCACACTAAAAATAAAGTCCTCCATGCATGGATGGAGCGCGGAGGCAGGGCTCATTAGGAGTGAGTAGCTCTGTGGCTGAGGGTGTTTTAACACCTGCTGCTCTTCACCTGAGGGTTAGCGCAGAGGTGGAGAGACAGAGAGGGGGGAGGAGAGGGAGAGGGAGAGGGGGGTAAACGGGCCAAGATGTCACAGACTTCATTTCAGGCCGGTGATAGAAAGCCCTCCTCAACTGCCATGCCAACCCACATTTTCACAGCCACCAAATATTATCCCGACCGCGGTGCATTGGTAAACTGCGTGTCCATGCTGTGTGAAGGCGCAGCTCTGCGTGCTCCCTGCAGACTCTGCATGAGAGCACTGATTAATTATTGTCATTGGAGGTGCAGGGGACTGTGAGTTTCTTTCTTTCTCTTTCTCCCTTAGAAAGGAGGAGGCAAAATGCTGCTTTACCACACGCACGTGTGTGTGTGTGTGTGTGTGTGTTGGCATTGGATACATTCATGTGATTTCTTTTTTCCTTCTAGCTTTAGGTTTGATTATTTCTGGTGATAAAATGTGCAAATGAAAAGAAGAAAAGCCTGTGGGGTTTTCTTTTTAAAGTAAAGGCACACTATGTACATTTGATGAAGAAATTAAAACTCAGAATTTTAATATTTACAGTATTAATGAGGTGATAATACAAACTCAGAAATATTTATTTTGTCCAAGCTGTTCTCAGAGGAAAATAAGGTCCCCAGAACACTGTTTGAAGCTAGAAAGGTGGCAGGGTCCGCCACATATAAACAAGGTAAAACAGTATGAAATTGTGTTGCCCTTTAAGGTCAGTTTGTTTATTCAGTTATGAAAACAAAGAGTTTGTTTATTTAGTTTGTCTAGGCATAAAAACAAGTCCACAAAGATCTTTCTCTTCTGATTAAATTGTTTTCCCCAAAACTACATAGTGCACCTTTAAAAGTGCAATCAATTTCCACAGCTTTCATATGCTGTCACTGAAATCCATAATAATCCATCTCAAACAATCTAATTCATAACAAAAAACAAATTGTTCTCACACTCTACGATGCTGTTTTTACCCATGTCAACCGAAATGCAAATGTAATTTCCAGCAGAAATGTCCCTCTACATAAAGGTGTATTTCATGGTTTTAAAAGGACACTGGATCAAACAAGTTGAAATTGTCTTTTGTTCTGCTGCTCTGCTGCCATCCTGTAATTTGCAGCGTCAATGAACGCAAACTAGATGTACCACAATTAACTCGATTCAATGTCTATTTTCCTGTTCAATGTGGCATCAAAATGCGAATTGATTTTTGTTTGTCGAGTTATATGCAAGCAACAACAACAACAACAAAAATCATAATATCTGAGAAACAAGATTGTTGTGTCGGTTAATTGATTGCATTATCATGAGGGTCAGGAGGGATGCAGGGAGAAAAGGAAATTATGTTAAGTCTTTTTTTGTTGTTTTAGTTTTCAGAAAATGCAGAAGAGTGAAATTGATTTTGGATGGTCAAAACCAAATTTATTGCCTCACAATAATTGAATGTGTTTGGATGTTTAGTTTTGGATAAAGATAATTTAATACTTGATTTTATTATGTTCAGTGTCACACTCTGTGTTTCATTTCTCACTTTCTGTTTCTGAAGTTTAATTTAAGTAGGAATGAATGATGGGATTTTATCTTTTATTTTTAAAGAGCTAAATCAGTCACTTTTGCTCATATAAATTAAAGGTTTATCCTGATAATATGACTTCTAAATATGAAACGTTTTGTGTCTCTTATTTGATCATAATAAACATTAGGAAATGTTAATAACTTTGTATTTATTAAATTAAAAGATCTGCCAATCAGTTTGAACCTGTTTTAATTTTGGTGTTGTGTTTTTCTCTTTTGTTTGTATTTGGATCACATATTATACTTAAACACACTAAAAAAGTGGAGGAATTTCTTTTATTGACAGCCAAAATATTTTTAATTTTCTATAGAAATGAAATGACGAAACAATGAAAAGGTGTCGATTGTTTTTAAAATTGTAAGCAGGGTAATAATGACAAATATGTTGTTTGTTTTTAGGCACTGATGACGCTGTGAGGACACTGCACCACATCAGATTGGGATGTTCTGACCAAATGCTCCTGGGACTCCAAATTGGACTTGTTGCTCTGTGGACGACTTAAATGTTAACAGACATAAAAAGCTGGTGAATGTGGCATTTAATTCACTACTATATTTTATTTTTGTATTGATTTTTGTTCAGCATTTTTTCCTGCATCATAAATCTGCATTTTGTCCTCATCACATGTAGAAGCAGCTCAAAAAAAAGGAAGATTTTGAACCTAAGCACCTTTTTTATTCCTAGCAAATGAAATTAAATGAAAAGTAGGAATTAATAGGACTTAAAGCTGGTCATTGCAGAGCTGAGAAGTCATATAACTCCTTTTCCCTCTCCAGTGTTCGGAGCAGCTCTCTCCTCAGAAAGCTGTGTGGAAAAACCCCCAGCGAACTGGTAGAAATGCTGTCCCCCATTACAGCAGCAGCAGGGGTCAGGCCATGGCAGCAAGCATCCAACCTGCCCGAAATTGGCTGCAAAATGACCAATTACCTGAGTGAAGGCTGTGGGAGAAAGGACTTGGGGGAAAAATATGGCTTTTACTTAATTCAGCTAAACTGTAAAAGAAACTAGTGTCACATCAACGCTTCATACTTGCAACATGTTACCGTATCCCCCACCTGTTAAGCCAAGATCTCGTCAAACTAACCAGAAAATCAATTTTAGGGATAATTGAAATTTAATAAACTCTTAGTCGTGTAGTGATGTGAGAGAGAGCTGCATCACAGGAATAAAATCGATGCAACAGAGCTATAAGCTGGGGGAATTATTTCACCAATACTAAAACAACGGCTGATTATCTTTACATGTAGGTCTTATTGAATTCATTTCCCTGCAAATGGAAAACATGCAAATTTACCAATTAAGTCATTTGCCCATGGAGAGCCGGGCTGCTTGACGTTCAGCTGCCACTGCGCCTTTAGTCTGAAACCCCTTTTTAGTTTTTGTTAAGAGTTAAGTCTTCAACAAAGACAGGAAGGAGGTCAGCACTCAGCCAACACCTGAATGCGCCTCTCTTTTTTGTGCTCCCCTTGATCCCCACAGTCTGTGCCTGTCATTAGTCTTAATGATGGAAAATTGTCATGTTGATATAAGTCTTGCTCTCCCCCTCTCTTCTTTGTATAAGTGGAAGGTGGAAACTCCATTTGTAACAAAGTTCTAAGCCGTGGACATTGCATTTGTGCCGGGGGGAGAATAAAGGCTGATGCTCTTTCCATAGCTGGGATAATTATTCCTACTGTGACCTTAATGATTCGCTCTGTTCATCCTGCATCTCATCCACGCGCCAGGCCCTCAGCAGAGCCCTGTGTCAGGGAATATGAAAAACCCATATAATGAAACCATTTTGGGCTGATGGAAAAAAAGGGCTACTGAAGCTGCACTTGCTACAAAGACGGCTCAATTATATGAGTAATTGTGATAATTTTCCCTCCATTCACTGCTTTCTCTGAAAGGTAAAAAACACAGATGCTGAAAGGGAAATTACTTGGACAATATATAATCTGGGAAATGGTCACAACAGAAAAAAAAAGATGACTGTAAGAAAGTGTAGGACTATAAATAGGTATGTTAATGCAGGGCACATAAATACACCCTCAGAAGCTCACAAAAAAAAAGAGGCACTACCTCGGAGCAAGCTCGTGTGAATAGAAAAAAAACATGCAACAAATGACCACTGAGGAAAAAAAGATAAAAGTAGATACGCAGCTGCCAGAAAATTAAACCTCCTTCTCCTTCCAACTGACAAAATTCAGCTCCTGCAAAATGCACCCCCATAGTTGGCTATCATTTGTTGTTCTCTGACAGGAAAAGGATAATTACCTCTCTCAGAGGCAGGAGGACTGACATGCCCTTTAGACTTTGCCATGAATGCAGAAGCTTGATAGAAAGCTTGAGGAATAATTTTGTTCTTTGCCTTTTTCCTTTATGTTCGAGAGCAGGAACGTGTTTTGTTCGGGGGGACGACTCGCAGAGATGGCAGTTTTGTGGAGTGCATTAAACCATGGGTGTTCATACTGTAAATATGACATCCCCGTGTCTATCAGCTTCTCCATTCGGAGGGGGAAAAAAAGTGAAATGCATTAAAATTTCAATTTCATCTCGCTGGGAGACAGCGAGATAGTGAGATATGCATTACTTTTTCCTTTCACAGTGGGTGTTGGATTAAATATTTCTTGTTCTTCTTCCTCCTTGCTGCAAAAAAAGGAAAGCTTCTTTCTGTCAGGCTGGCGCGAGGAGGCCGTGAATTCAAGTCGTGTTATATTCTAAGAAGTATCCGACATGTGTGCATCTGCATGAAAATGAAATTAACTCTTCACCTTGCTTGTAAGTGAGCTTTGTGTTAGAAAACTATCATTAAAATGTTCAGTGCTGGTCTATAAATAGATAGATGTGATGGTAAGATACATATCTCCCTCCACCGACTGATTCTTGCATGTTTTTCCACCCAAAAGTGCAGTTTTTTTCAGAGCAACCTCCCACATGTACGGCCGGTGACCCCTCAGGCCCTGCAATCTGGAATAAATCTTTCCAGACAAGCCGAGCGACATTACAGCCTTGCAGCTCAAATACTTGTATCACACTCAAATGATGAGTCTCTGTCACACACCATGTCATCAGCTTCACTCCAACCCCCCAATAACTTCCGTCCCATTGAGCAGCCTCGTGTGTTACGGGGCCAAGACAGCCAGAGACCCCCTGGTCCTACCTGATTGTGCCTCCTGTAACATGGAGAAGCAGCTTGGTCCCACCGCCAGCCTATACTCAGCATCGCTTTTTGTGTAGCAGCACACAAATACACATACACATACGCACAAACCACCAATCTCAATGCAGTGCACCCCACTGTGCACTTCCTGACAGCCTCCAGAAATGTTTTCAAGTTGTCAAGTCCCTGCAGTAATAGTCCGGGGTGCAGAGAATACAACAAAACAATAATCATATGATCAGAAATTTAGGTTATGTAAAGACTGTGAGAATAAAACTGTTTGGGTTGCTTCTTTCAGGCTCTTTCATTTGCTGTTTTCGCATTGAAATCTGGCATCTGAGCTAGTTATTATTATTTGGACACTGAAACAAATTGGCTCCCTAAATCTAAAGTTATTCTTCGAGTTGCAGCAGCTGTTGTAAGATCTGAGGATAAATATATTTTTACAAACAGGTTTGTTTAGCTTGACAGTGGTAAGGGACTGCATGAAAATTACTGTGAAGAGTGGGTAGAATAAAAACCACTGATACCTCCACATTTGTATGTATCATAGGCCAACTTACCATTTGTACACAATGAGAAGGCAGTGACCACAGTTCAAGACTGTGTTTCAACATCTGTGAGCATGAAATCACTGGATAGTTTTAAGGAGACCTTGGAACAATGTGGCAACAACAACTGGATGTTTTTGACCAGACCTGGAACATTTCCTACCATTGTTATGGCAAACAAAATAGGCATTTTAAGCCAAAACTTGATGTTTTTCTAACATTAACCAAATGTTGTTTTTGCCTAAACCTAACCAGACCATAAGTGCAGCGTTGTCACAACATAAAAATTTAGAATTGTACCTAAAGAAAAGTAAAGTCGCAAGAAAGTCATGAATGTTTCCCAACATTCACTCTGGTGACTGGATTGAGAGGCTCTGCAGGGAAATCAGACTTTCAATGGAGAGTAGTTTTTCTCATCCTTGATATTTGATCTATTCTCACATATCTACATCATCATCTGCTATAACCTTCAACAACAGTGATAAAAGCGGTTTACTTTAAAGGTCCAGTGTGTAGGATTGAAAGGGATCTATTGGCAGAAATGTACTATAATATTTATAATCATGTTTTCATTAGTGTAATATCACCTGAAACTAAGAATTGTTTTGTTACCTCAGAATGAACCTTTGTATCTAAAGAGGGAGCGGATCCACTTCTCATCCACAGAGTCCGCCATGTTTCTACAGTAGCCCAGAACGGACAAAACAAACACTGGCTCTACAGAGGGCCTTTTATATTTTTTTGCAGGCAATGTTGGGAAGAGTGAAACGAGGGGTGTTCAGTTGGTTGCGATTAATCAATTAGTTGCAGATTATGTCGTTCATCTGTTTTAATTTTTATTGAAATTACTGGTTGTTTAAGTAATTTCTTAAACACCCAAAATGTTTTAGTTTCATCTTAATTGTGAGGATTTGCTGCTGTTCTTTGTCGTGTTTGAAAGTAAACTGAATCTCATTTTGTACTGTTGACCGGACAAAACAAGACTAGATGCCACTAAATTCTACACACTGGACCTTTAAAATGTTTTGATTTGTTATTTTTGCTACAAGCTAATTCTACTTCCAATGTGTGATGTGGTGACTATGTGAATGGCATAATAGGACTACACCAAAACTACGATATACGATATCCTGATAACCATCTAAATATTCTTAAAACTTTAAAATAAAAACAATTAAACAATTGCACTAAAACCATGGTTAGAGACTTAGCCAATTCAAAATAAATGAGGGAACCAGTATAGTATATAGTATATGTACGTCAGCGAGCTAGACAAAAAATTCACCATGACCAAATGTTTTTTATCGCTAAAAAATATTTATCGTCCCATCCGTAGTTCCAAAAATTTACCCAAGAAAAAATACGTAACCCTCCCTTTTTGTGCCAACGCTTTGTCCCATGATTTTCATACAGTCCCTTATCCCCCCCCCCAATCATATGATTCCCTGATCCAGGCATAAAATGTATGGAGCACAGACATATGCTCAGGCAGAGGTGGTCTGATTTTGTTCTTCATAGCGAGCAGCCTGATCTAAACCAGTCTGACCTACAGCTGTACCTCACAGATATTACAAGCCGGGGACGGAGAGCCTCGTCTTCCAATTACACTGCTGCACCGCTGCCTGAAGCTCAGCCATCTATGGAGAAAGCAAAGACAAGGCTGTCAGAGATTTTAATAAATGCAGGGAACACTGCATGGGAAAAGTGTTGCTGTCTCAATAGAGTGACACAGACAGGCCAAGGCTGTCAATGGAGCCCCTAATGACAGAGTAAGATAATGACAGACCCCAGTTAGAATCAGCAGGAAGAGGAAGATCAATCTGCAGCCAGAGAGGGAGGGATGAGAGGAGGGGGACAAAACTGTGGGCTCTTTCTTTTCTATTTTCTCAGTTTTAGCTCATCTCATACATACATCTCTCTGCTGCAGCTGGCTCGCACCGTGGCGGGGCAGCTCTGCATTAAGCGCACAGTGGATCAATAGCCATTACAACTCCCTCACAGCCTGACACATCGCAGGGCCACAGTTGACATTTCACTCAGGGCCGCATTGATCCCCAGTGCACAATATTCCAGCCCCCAGTTAGCAGCCGAGCCTGGGGTCTGGCTGGAATTGAAAAGCGAGAGAGGGGGGTGTAAAACGGCAGAGGGGTGGCTAACCAGCTGCCCGCGCTACAAGTAAACAGCACACCCCTTGATGCATTCCTCATTTTCAATCTACTGGTTTTCCTGCCACTACTGGCAATCCGAGAGGCTGTATCAGAGGATCAAAGCCTGACCTATGTGAATTATTTATACATGCACCAGATCACTGTATATGTGTTTGTGTATAAGGCAGAAATGGCCACACTGACATCATTGTTGATAGCATCTGCAGCATTTTGCAGGCAATGGGAAAAAAAAATCTAAAATAAGCATTTGGTGCAATTAGTAAGCGGGAGTTTCCAAGAAACCCCGCTCAAAATAAACACAGAGAAACAGCAGACAACACAAAATTAGACACAATTTGAGTTAATTTCTTTTTAATTGCCTTCTGAGACCTGAGATGGTATCTCTGTGGTCAGCGTGAGTTTGCAGAACCACCAAAACTGGTACCAAAGATGACTGCTCTTTCTCAGTCAGGGCAGCTATGCTTTGGAATAGCTCTCTTTTATGAACATGCTTTTGAATCGCTACCCATGTGAACATTGATGTTTTGGCAGTTTTCTGTATTTTCCCTGTATTTCCTTTGAATCGTATTTCAAAATTGTTCAGCCACAATTGTGCTTAAAGGTCATATTGCTAACATATTTTTGTAGACAAATCATTTAAAAAAAATTAAAATAACACACACAGAGCTTGTAGAAAGGTGCAGAATAGAGTTACCTCTTTTCCACAAAAACATTATCTGATTGTGATTTAATTGTTTTAAAATGTTTGTCAGGTCAGTTGTTTCCAGCTTCTAACAAACATTCATGTTCTAATGCTAGCTAACATTAATGTTGCTAACAGTAGCTAGCTGATATTAAGGCAGTCCAGTTGCTGGGCGCATACTGTAGAAAACCATTTTTACATTTTTTTCCCCACAAACTGGCAACTACCAAGACTGTTGATCTTTGATGAAACACAGATACCAGCGGCATTCTAGCCGACAATTGGCTCACAAACAAGAATGTTTAAGAAAAAGAGATACTTTTATTCTGCACCTTTCTACAAGCTCTGTAGATGTATTCTTTTTATTTAAAACATTTTTTATCAATATGACCTTTAAAGCTTTCATCTGCTCTTAATTGCATTTCTTGTTTGGTGGTCTGTTAAAGATTTCTTGTTGTTTTTTTCATGTAAAGCACTTTGTTTGTTTTTATACAAATAAAGGTTTTATTATTAATAGATATTGAAAAAACATTACATGAAACATTTCTGCTTGTACATATTCCAAGAGTAGCACAACCTTGTGTATAACCTGCCTCTCTATCTTTATATTGTTTATCACCTTTCTGAAACAAAAACATAATTTTTATCTTTACGGAAATGTTTCAGGAATTATCTTTTAGCGCACAAACGATTGTGTGAGTTCTCAAAGTGTTTCAGGTAAATGAAAAGAAAAAAAGGGGGGGGGGGGGGGGTGATCCTCTCATCATAACTCTTCTTGCCAGCAGCGAACAGTGCTCCTGGGTTTGATTTCTCAATTGCACTTCATAATTGAAAGCGAGGGGAAACCCCAGATACTGTAAAATGGCTACAAGAGATTAAATACCTGTCAGGTGTAGTGTCGCCGCTTTGTTCACTTTGAAGTTTGATGGAGGGAAATTTCTGTGTAGGAGAAGAACCATAGAAAAGTGTGATTTGCTGCTTAATAAATGCTGCAGGTTATTCTATCCTTGTTGCCTTGACAGCGTATTTAATGTATGTGTGACCACCTGCTCAGAAATCTATATCCAAACACATTTACACACCTGATAATGAAAATCTCACATGTGAAATCTCTGCACCACCTCCTAACATGTCTAAAATGACATGAATGAGTTAAATTACAGGGATTTATAGTATAGATATATCATAACAACAATTTAATGACAGCTCTGCATGTGAAAGCACGAATGCATCAGATTACAGGTCTAATGCCATAATTGAATTCTTCCTCTGGGCAGAAATTTAATTTAATCAATTGTTACCACCTGGTGTGCTGTTTGCAACAACACCAGAGACCACACGTGGAATCAGAATGTAAAAAAGTCAATAAATAAACATTTAACAACGTATGCAATCATACACACACACCTTAAATATAGCTGGACGCAGTGACAGCAGCCGCCTCTGAATCAGAGCCTCACCTTTAATGTCTATGTTGGTCGGATACAATGCCTGTCGTCACATAGTCTGGGGTCATTATGTACTGGGAGAAGGGGAAAAAAGAAAGTGTACATGAAGATAGGAGCAGGTCTGTGGTCACAATGCTCCCATTTTACATGGCGGGGTTGGAGGTTGGTGGGGAGGGGGAGGATAGTTGGATTGTGGAGCAGTGTCTTACCTCGTCTGTGCGACCCAGGACGGCTCGGCAGAGAGACACCGGAGAGGACTCTCCCCATCAACACTCATAATGCTGCTTTGGGACAGACTCACAAGTAAGACAAGGCTGGCGTGTGTCCAAGTGGTTTATGGATATTTGCCAGGTCAGGGGATAGACCTAATGTTTACAGTGTGCATGTTGTTTGAATTGTTAACTGTCACGCAAAATTAAAAGGGGCAATATGTAAGAATTTTAGTTTAAAATAGTCTAAATTTAACATGAAATATGAAGAGAATGTGAATAAACACCAGTTTTGATGGTATGATGTCTGTGTGTTGTGTTGCAGCGATATCTACTGAAGTTAGCATGCTAAACAGTTAGCCCTGGCCCGTCTTGGTACAAAGCTCCTGTGCTGGTAGATAAAACACTAACACTCCTCTGGTCCCTGAGCTCTCAGTCTAAACCGCTAGCTGCATGGCTAACTGAGCTAATCAGCAAGGGCAGCTACAGTAAGCAGCAGTTAGTGTTTACTCTGGTGATTTGCTGCCCCCTGTTTGTTTTGAGTATGAACGTGACAGGTGGCCCATTTTTACATAAAGCACCTTTAAATAAAAATGCAAACCATAATAAGTTCTCATGACGAGTATAAGCTGCAATTTAGATATATTATGTTTCAATAGTGAACATTTTCTGCACCCCACATTTGAAAATCAAATTCTGGTCACAAATCTTAAGGCTGACACTCCATTGTGATTCCTGTCTTCTTTCAGATCCACCTCTTTTGTCCCGCTCCAAAGTCACTTCTTCTTCTTTTTCTTCTTTCGACTGGTCAATTACTATATTTTTCTCCCTCACAGCCTCACAAAGTCAAATAGATGTTTTCGCAGCTCCGTCTCATGACAATGTTTGTGTGAATTATTCAGCCTTTGCTTATGTCAAATAACAATAACTTTGAAAAACCCTAATGCAGAAATAGCAATTCAGGGAGAGACTTGAACTCACTCTACAGCCTCACACGCCTTTTCTTGGGAAAAAGAAAGGCACCAATCTTCCAAACTCGAGCATCATTCACCTCTGTTATTGTAACAGAAACACTCAATGCTCTGATATACAGTAGCCAGTGAGATATAGCATGTGTGTTTTATATTAAGAGCTTAGGGGTTGAGTTTCACATAAGATGACTGCTGAGAGTCACCTTTTGGACAGTGACGGCAGCACTCTGGCCTGACTTTGCTCAGAGGAAACACCTGCAGAGAGCTGCACGGACTGGTCTGCAGGGAAACCTCCGCTGTCTATTTTGCACTGATGAACTGCTTCCAAGCAAAGACCTTGTTCAGATCATTTGTAGCTCTGGATATTGTTTAAACAATATCGAGGGGAAAGCCTGATGGAAAGGAATGTTAGCAGAGTGGCTCTTTTTGTAGTGCAGCAGCAGCAGCTTGATGTAGGTTTCTGCTAAAGCCTGGGAGGAGCTTTTTTTCCATGTAGCAGCTCTGCTTCTTCAGGCCGTGTGAGAAAGTTTTCTCCCTCCACACAGCCTGGTTAAATTAGCCCCAGAGCCAGAGTGTGGACAGCAGCTGGAGTGCAAGAGTCAGCTCTGGCAGTGGTGATAATCAGCAGGGAGGATGTGGAGAGAGAAACCCTCAGGGAGGAGGGGGTTGGCAGAGAGGGGGGGGGGGGGGTTGCTGTGATCTTACAGGTCCAATCAGAACCCAAGTGGAGCCTAGGCCTCATGCAGTGTAACACCACACCATCACGCTGCAGCACTCGACATCCTGGACACAGAGCAGGTCTCCTCCCTAACCGGCTGCTTAACCCTTTCAGAGTGTGTGTGCGCGGCTCCCCCGGCCCTCATTCGCTCATCACCGCACTAATCAGCCGCAGAGACAGCAGCTGCAGGGAGCCCCACTCCTAACCTGGGCTGGAGAGGCTGTTAGCCTCAGCAAGAGGAGTGCAAATACAGAGCTTAGTGTTCTCAACAGGGACCCCAGAGCATCCACACGTCTGACACTGGCTGCCTCTTCTGTTGTGTCACATTCAAACAATGTCAGCAGATAATGTGCTTCTTTATTAGACAGCAGGGGTGGAAGAGGTACTCAGATATTTTGCTTAAGTAAAAGTAGCAATATCACAGTGTAAGAATACTTTGTTACAAGTTCAACAAAAGCACAAAACAAATATGTGCAAAATGTCAAATAAAATAGTCTATCAAATATAATTCAGATGTTGTGCATCAAAAAGCACATGAAACATTATGCTAGGCTACATGCACAGTTTATCCAGAGTTCTGTTTTGATTGTGAATAGCCATCTTAGTCTTTGTGCATCATCCATATAGTATACTGCCCAACAAAACCAAAACATAGCAACTACATGTTTTTGGTTGAGGTCCTTATCTGACTTTTTGGCAGAAGTTTTACCATAGGCTACAAAAGTTAAGATACCATTGAAATGCATTTTGAATTTCCACGAAAAACGGATGTAAAATCTACATTAAATAAAAAAATGAGCTAAAAACCAGGAGTAGTTTCACTTAACTTCACTTTGTTGGAGAGAAACAGCTAATAGAAGTGCACTATTGTTATATGATGAAAGCTAGCTGGTAAGATGATCATAGCTAGCGTTAGCAAAAACTACAACAAAAATTTAGCAACATACTGATCCATATTTTCCCTCATTGTTGACTGCAACTGGAAAATATACATTTTAATAAATCAACATCTTGGCAGATCAGCTCTTTATTCCGCATAAGTTAAAGAGACTAAATCCAGTTAAACTCATACTAAGAGTAACTAGCTAAATCATCTGGCATCCAACCCAAGGCATCAGTATCTGACGGCCTGGGGATGAGACTCAATTGACTGTCTTTCTGCAGGAAGTTCAATTTTCGTCGATTTAAGTACAGTGACTGTTCGGCAACTGTCAGATAAATGCATTGATATAAGCAATGCATTTCCTTACGAAATGTAATGGAGTGGAAGTACAAAGTGGTTTAGGAAATACTCAAGTACCTCAGAAGTGTGTTTTTATGATGTTCTTGTTATCTGTCACAGCTTGAGTGGCCAGGGGTCGACAGTAAATCAGTGGAAGTTTAAATAAAGCCCTGATGAATGTTAAGGGAGAAGAATAATGTACTGTATTCCCTGGTAGTTTCTACAGTTGTGGCATATCCTCACTAAATCAGACCACGGGTCGAGCCAGCTCAGAGGTTGCACGCGACCAGCGGCTCATCAGAGTGTGCATGTCACATGGACATGATGGAGGGTATGGAGGAACGTCCGGACAGGTAGGGTCAGAGCCAGGTCTGATTACACAGCTGCTGATCCTGAACAAAAAACCCAGAGACAAACCAGCAGCCCAGTCCTGCTCCAGTCCTTGAATCCATCCATCCACTGATGAAACAGACCCAGGCCTTACTGCTTTGTGGTCTGGGAAACAAATGTAAGTTGGACACAAAACTAACTCAGAACTGAGGCAGACTTTCTGTAGTTTGTACATGTGTCGCTGTGTAAAGTCAGGGAGTTCACACAAATGAATTACTCACAGTCAACGTCTCTCCACAATGCCTCGCCCAAGAAACATTTCTACCAAAGCATTGAGCGATACTGGCAGAGCAGATGCGATCTCCGAGGCCCAGCTTGACATGACATGAAGCAACGATTTTACGTTGTCTGTCAAATATACGGGGAAAAAAATCAATGCAACTTGACAGCATTACATAAAGAGCTTTTGTGCCTTGATATTTCTTTTCTGCCAGTGTACTTTTGTCTGGAGAGTTTAGAGAGTCGTTGTGGAGGCCCAGGGGGAGCAGAGCTGGAGAGAACAATGTGGGAATCCGAGGAGGAAACTGCGCATGTTGTCTTTTCTCTACAGTTTCTGTTGTGGCTCCGAAAGAAGCTGCATCTTTACAGACCATTTCATACGTCAACATCATCCATCAGCGCAGACAGGTTGGAAAGCACCTTCTGCACAAGTCCCTAGCTTGACCCCTGAGATGACGACTTGAAATCAACAGCTGTGAAACCCTTCAAAATAAAAGATTAATGTGCAGAATTAAGATCAAATCAAATTTTCCTTGACATTATTTTTGGCCATGTTGGAATATCATTCTCTTAGTCAGACACTCTTCATAATTTGAAGAGAATTTGGGGCTTTGTGAGGAACATTTTTGTGAATTAACAGTGATACATTGTATGAATTGCTAAATTGAAGTTTACAGGCAGAAGTGCATCAAACACTCATTCAATACAACCAAACTAAGTGCATCCATCTGCAGATAATTAACTACAGGATCAGTCCACATTTACATTTTCATGGGAACTTAGGAAAATGGTTTGTGGAGAAGCTGATCAACCACTTACTGCAGCAACGTCCATAATCTGATTAGCTAAAACTGGAGTTTAGTACGGAGGTGACAAAGCTACTGACTGCCCAGGTGCAACCAGGGAGAGCCGGGTGTGTCTGTGTGGCCCTCCAGGCTTTACCCTGCACAGCCTCAACCACGACTCAATGCAAAAGCCTTCCACTCTCTCTTTTTTTTCTCTCTGTCAACTAGCAGAGGATCAGCGGCGGCTTAGAGCTGCCCAGGCTGGGACGTGAACAAGTGGGGCTTTGAGGAGACCTCTGCCAGTCAGACGGGAGAGCTCCAGGCCTCCAGCCCTCAGGGGTTAACCTCTCAGACTGCCAAGCAAAATACTGCAAAAGTCTCGCAATTACAGAGACAGTCAAAGGCCACATGCAATTTCCAGAGCTATTTACACAGTTAGAAGGCCCCCCTCCAGAACTGCCAAGAATAGGCAGAATTAAGATGGTAGAGAGAGGTAAGGAAGGGTTTTAAATACCCTTTGCCCTCCTATGGCTGCAGTTCACAAAGGCTTACGCGAATATAAAATAATATGTCTGCAACATGAGTTATGTTGCATACGGAGATACAGTCACATTTAGAAATTCAGAAATTTGAGTTCACGTACTGACACAAGCACCTGTCACAAGGTTTTGGATCAACTTAGTTGTCGGAGTTAAAAAGGAGATAATATGGATACAAACATCCATCATGGTATGGTTATGTATTTTTTACATTGCAATATTGATTTATATCATAATATAATAAACTAGAATCACACTTAGTGGAGCGTATACCTCCGCCAAGGCCCAACAGTCCCCTTTAATTTAATCAAGCTTAATCCAATATCAAATAAAACAGATTCAAATCTGCCAGATCTGGATTTTTATTTGGATCTGCACCTAAATAGATACAAGCCATCTAAATATGCCTGGTTTTTGTCATTAAGACCCATACATTATTCCCTGAGAACAAAAATCTCAAAATGTTAAAGTAAGTGAAAAAAAAAAACTGCCAGTTTATCCAGATCTGAACCAAACGTTTATGGGCTCTGTTCTGGGCCGAAACCAATCCTCCATCCAAGTTTCATTTAAATCTGTTCAGTAGTTTTTGTGTAATCCTGCTGACAAACCAACCAACCAACAAACAGACAGAAAACATAACCTACTTGGCAGAAGTAATTAAGATCAATGGAGAAAGAACTTCATTACTCTGCATCAAAAATCATGTAAATAGTGCCATAAAGCTGTAGCGTTAATTGATTTTCAACATTGCTTACAAAAGGTCGAACACAGTGGATCCAAACGCCATTGCTGATAAAAATCTACATTATGTGATGCAGGAGAGGTAATGTTTGAGTTTAACCACATTAGTCACGTTTGCCTACTTCCTTACTCACTCTCTGAAACTCCTGAAAGTTATAGCAACAGGCAACCAAATGAAACGCACGTTTCCTTGTGTGAAATTATGTATTTCTCTGTGTTTGAACAATCATCTGGGATAATGTAAGTTCACAAGTCAACAAAATATACAACAAAGGGATTTTAATGTACATACATATAATATATTTAAGGGGCCAAAGGCAAAAGTCAGAAACCAAAGATCATCAAGGGATCTGATGATTGACAAACTTGTTTTTCCCACATCAAATATTGTCTTTTTTTTTTTTAGCTCAAAGACTGTAGCGTCATTTATAGCATCATAATTGTAAGTTTCCTGCCATCATGCACATCCTCTGTACATTGGACAGTACAGTAACTTGCCTTGGTCCTGCCTTGCAGCAGTGTATTATGAGCTGGTGCAGTAAGTCTGTATAAAAAAACAGTTGTACCTCCTGGCGGGCCGGTGCAGCGGTGCTCTCAGGGGACCGCGGGGGCCCCAGCAGCCTCTAACCCACACAGCTGTTCTCCAGGTCTAGAGCCTCTCCAGAGCCCGGCAGTTCTTCCTGCATTGGGGACTGCCCGCCCGGGGGGGTGTGGGGGTGGGGGGGCCGGAGCACTAATAATAACAACATCCAACATGCAGGCCCAGGGTCAGACGCAAACCGTGACCCTCCCCATCACAGCACCAAAACCTGGACAGGAGCCAGGACACAGAGCCATGCTGCAGCCTGGGAGAGCAGGGTGAGGAGGGGTGAGGTGGGCCTGTGGGTGGCTGCAGCTTTCAGGTCTCCTTTCACTTCCTGCTCAGTGCCCCACCACCACCACCATTTTGGGGGTGGACGATGGTTTGCAGAGTGGGTTATTATTATGCAGGAGGGAGGGACAGGTCTTTGGATATGGGTAGATTATACTCAGAAGCTAGTAGGTGGTGCGGTGGCTTAGATTGGAAAACGTGGAGGCTAGATGATAAATGATGAATGTCAAACCTGAAAAGGATAATGTGCCGGTGGTAAACTGCTGAAAATAGCAACAAGGCAAGAGCATTTTGCTTCTCAGCACCTGCGTTTTGCTGTGGCTCACCCACACAGGCAGCAATGGACTGCAAGACTGTGAGTATCTTAAATGACAGGCAAGACGCAGGGCGATATCTGTACAAGCTTCTGGCAGATCCTGGACTTTGTGTTCATGAGTAAAACACATTTAAAATTGTGTATTTAGTTTCCAAATTATCAGGGATCTTAGTCATAAATTAAAACTTACATCAAAGAAAACTGGAATTATTTTGTTTCTCCTTGTATGAAAACTGAAATAATAAATTCCAGCTCTGAATAACAATCCAGAGTTTGTTATGTTCAAGCATTCAGAGTACAAACAGCACTCCGCCCCGGTCAGGTCTTACAGGTCGGCCAGCGGTGCACTTATGGTTTCTCACACACTCCATATGAGGGGGAATACTTGGCCCTAATTAGCACCGAGCATCTGGCAAATGTCAGTGTGTGTCTGTGCGCAGCATTCCTATTTACTTTGTAAGCTCGGAGTTTAGCTGGAAAAAACCACTGTGAGAGCTTTGCAGCGTCTCAGACCGAGGTCCTGGGAGTGTTTTGTTATCGTATTGTGAGTGACATATGTGTAATTTAATCGCAGCCTTCTCACTATCCCCTGATTCTTGTGTACGGTTAAGGTTTACCGAGCATTTCTCATTCTGTTGTAGGTCACATACACCCCCACCGACAGATCCATTACTGTGCTGGTGTAGTAAAAATACTCTTCACGTGGATTTGTTTAATTCTTCTGAGTGGCCTTCGCTACTGATTTTGATTTTGTCATCAGTGGAATTGGGAGAAAAATCACTCCTGTGTAGCACATGTTGTCTACACCTATTACTTCAATTGTTTGGTATAAAATCTGTGACATTCTCAGGCTGTTTGCCAGCCTGCAGCATAATATTTCTGGGACAGCAGTTGAAAGTGAAAACATTACATATGTAGAACTGCACATAGTCTGACCGGACTTCTGTTCACATAAACACAGCAGAGAAACAATCAGCCTTTACATGTTTTTACCGGTCTACTAAAGTTTTCACATGAACTAACCACATATCCCTTCAGATACTCATTGTTTACTCTGATCAAATTCACAGCACTAGCCTCTCCTCAGTAACAGTTAACAATATTAAAGCAACATTAATTAGCTTCATTACTTTATTATTCAGCTTCAAAATCATGTTGATGGCACAGTGTATTGTAACAGGGTGAATGGTGTCTCTGTCTCAGCCCCCCTATTACTTGTTTCTGCTCTATGTAACTTCAGTGAGAGGGTAGGATCACAGCGTTACATACATGTTTACTTCAACATACAAGTTTTCAACACATAACATTGTTATGATGTAATGAGTTTTGTTTGTAGTAAGCACCTACATTACGTCTGACAGCCCTGGGATTTGTATTGACAACAGTGGTGTTGCACTCAGAGACTGGGGGGGGGCGCCAAATCGCACAGAATGTCAATATCTACATAATGGTGCTTTAATGAAGTATCTATTAACCTTAATAAGGTTGTTCTTGTTCTTGCTTTAGAGCTGGTAGCTGCAAAAAGCATTATTAACTGTTAATAAATACAATATAAATTATGTATTCTTCATAATGAAACAAAGCTTAGCAAAGGTTAACAATGACATAACAGTTTAGTTAGTTAGACTAAATTAATGTGTTTGTAATGCAATTATAAACGATTATAAGAAATTTTAGGCTTTTATTTATTTTCTAAAGCAATATATAAACTTTTTAAAACTGTTGTCTTATAATCTAACAATAAATGTGTTTATGATGCCATGTCAAGGCATCTTAAAGACCAAATCACTGTTAAAATATATATATTGCTTGTTTCTGCTGTTATTTTCAGCCATAAATATAACGTTTAAAGATATCTAGTAAAACGTGATGGTCCAAACTATCTGTTTTTTCTGCTGTGCTTATTTCATGTACTGTGTTGCTTTGTTAGCATCTTTGATATCTACACAACAGCAACATCTCGGACTAACTGCCAGTTTTAGATAAAATCAAGCTCTCATTTTCTTTACTCTGCAGTCCAACAGGTGAATTAGGTCTGTTAACTAAAGTTAAATATTGAAGCGTTAAACATGCATTTTATATAAATGAGATGTGTACACTTTGAAATAACATGATGCAAAAAGGCAATAAATTATATGTAAGCTAATGCCTAATGCCGGAAGTTATTGTAAACAAACATTGTGATTTGTTTCTATAAAGACTTACAAAGGCCTTATGACCAATTAACTGAAGTGTTGCCCTCTCCTCAGATACAAAATTGAAAATATTCCAACATGTAACAGCCAAGTGAAATCCAGGCTCTGGAGGAAACAACAAAGATCAGAGGAGTTCACAGCAGTTCAGTACACTCACTCTGTAAGCTACAGTACAGTAACAGCAGCAGCAGACAAGCAGGGTTCAGTCCAGTTGGCTCGATCTCAGCCTCGATCTCCAACCTGACAAGATTACACAGAGGCTTCCTGTCTCCCCAGCTGCGATACCATCTCAGTCTGAATTCTCGTTCCCCTCCCATACGGCTCCGTCCCAGCCTCAGATAGCACCAATTACGGCCTAATGGGACAGTTTTAATTAGAAAACTACATCTAGAAAAGCACATGTTCATCCAATTCCACAGCATGGCTCATTTAAGAGATTAATACGCAGGCAGGGCACGCAGTACAAGAGAAGTCAGCGTCAGTCGTCAAGAAGGTCATTCATGTGCAGATCAAAACAAAAAGCGCACTGTTAATGTTTTCTGTTGATTTTTTTACAGAAATAACTCCACAATGAAATCCTCCATGCTGTGACACATGAATGTTTCCAGTTAATAATAACTCATAACTAATTTTTATTTAAAGCACACATTGAAAATTAGTCCTCCATGGATTTTCAACAAACAGCCCAACTTCCTGGTAGATGTCATATTTTAGTAGCGCACATAGTAAACACAGTAAATGAAAACCAAATGGCACAGCAGGCTCCAGTCATTGACGCCTGCAGGCAGTACGATGACTCAAACAGCATAAGGTCATTTGAATTTGTTCAAGTCAATTAAAAAGAAGCACAACAGAAAGAAAGAAGGGAGGGTAAAAAGGACAAAATTAATCAAGTTTTTCATTAAACTGCATCGTCTCAGGATTATTTCTGCAAACATGCATCACTCTTGACAAAAATAACAAGTCTCGTCACGCGCTGTCAATCACCATAACAAAATCCAGTGCTTTATGCACACTAACTGATCTATTTTCATGTCATCTGAATAGAAATCCGCTCAATTTGAAGTGCACCATGATCCCAAATCATTTAACCGACAGATGCAATCACAAACACGAGCGCTGGTCGTACACAGATGGAAATCAATTACCATGAATATTGCAAAAAGACAAAAAAAAAGAAGAAAAAAAAAGAAACTTTTACTCCCAGGACTTAATCATTTCATGCACATCTGCCATTTATTCCAACTCACAATGAACACTTGTGTCTGTTGATCGAAGGAGATTAAAGATTTTCTTGTGTGAAAACATTTAGTTGAAAATAAAACCTTTGGCGCTATTTTATTTTTACCAACAATGAAAGCAATTTACTGAAACAAATACTGTTTGAACAAGCGCTGCTAGAGGAATCGTGGCATGTTTATGGAGCGGGGAACCAGCAGACTGGACTCCAGGGACCTCTACAACTAAACTATCAACACCACCACTTTCATCACATCCTTCACTGGAGCAAATTACCATATCAGCAGCATGATCTGAAAGCAGTGCAAGAAACCACAATCTCTGCTTTCTGACGCACAATTAAAAGATGTCAAACTCGGTTTCTTTTACACTGTTTTGGTTCTGGCTGTCAGCGCATCAAACATTATCTTAAAGAGGACTCATTTAGCAGAGAAAAGGGACCGGCCAGGTTCACTGACGGCGAAGAGGGGGCTCAGTAGCCTCGGGGTATGCGGGTAAAGCAAGGAGCACAAAAGAAAGGGGAACATGATAAGAAAAGCAGTGATGGTGGGAGGGTGGGGGGGTGTTTGAGGGTGGGGGGGGGACTCCACCTTTCCTGCCTGGCTCTCTCCTGGGAACCTGGGGGCTAAGACGCTGGAGCTCCTCCACACAGGTATCATGTTCAGCAGGTCCTTCAGTACAGCTGGGCTCCGGTCCAAAACTCCCTGACTGTCTGCCTCAGAGGAGAGATGTGGAGGCGCCATAAGGTAACAGTAGCAGAAATGCCAACAGGTGAAACCAAATATTCAAGTCAAGCTCGATACTGTTGTTGTCATTTCCCCGGATAATGGCATCAGGCCTTTCTGCCTGCTTTAATGTAACTTACATGCAATTATTTGCATGATTAAACATGCTCAAACATGATAGGGGAAAGCAAGGGAACGCCAGCATTAATGGATGTTCCTCCCCCTGTTTTTCTTGTGAAATATGAAAAGTGAGAGAGAGGAGATTGAAACTCATGACAGTTTGAGACATAAATCAACCTCCCACATCTCCACTCTGACACTACATAATAGACAGACTGTGTCCCCTTTACAAAAGCTCAGCGACTGAGGGCCCACTGCAGGATCCACTGTAATGGCCTCGACTCGAGGAGAAAGTGCGCTGCCTTCTTTAGACTTCAATTTACTGCATCTGAATGGCTGATCGACTGCAGAGGGAGAATGAGCAGAAATAGACGTGTTGAATCTGAATATTGCACTTCTCAGCCTGGATGTGACTTTGTTTTTTTTCTATTTATTAACCCAACATGTAGCTTTAGAATATTTACCGTAATGCTTATGTACAATACTACTTTTCAATATCATATGATTATCTTATACAATATAACATTTAACATCATCTGTATTATTACGTTGATTATCAGGTGCAATATTACTTTTTTTTTAAACTACCTTTCAATACCACTGCCAATACTATTATATTTCACTAATATTTAATACGCTCTTGTTTTTATTCTCAATTTTTTTTTTTTTTTTTTTAAATGGGCCCAGTTAGTGACCCTGACCTGGAGAATTCACTGGTTGGTACTGGTTGTACTGTAATTTTTTTTGGCACAAGAATTTCTTCGGGATTAATAAGTTCTATCTTATCTCATCTTATCTTATAAAGTATCTTAAATACAAGAAGGGACCTGTTTTAACAGAGAATTGTACTTCATGATCAACAAATAATTTAAGCCGTATTCAGAAGAGAACACACCATCCTGAGCCCAGGGGCTCTGATGATTGAGTTAAAAAAGAAATCAAGCATAGTAACAAGATTTTTCAGGTAAGATCACAACCTTAGAGTCAAAGTTCAGTCTGAAGATTGTTACAATTTACCAAACAGTAGGGGTGGGACTAACAGAGATCTCATCATGATACGATATTACTACAATACATTGCCCACAGTGTTGTATCGATAGCTATAATATGGGAAATGCCTCCGATACTGCATAAAATGCTGGAATTGTTATTGGCGAGTACATGAGTCTAGGCACGAACTTCGTTTGACCTGCATCTCTCCAAAGCTAACAAAATCAACATACCAGTCCCTCTAATCCGGTGTCACCTTATATCTCTGTTGTTTAACTTGTACAAAAATGAAGTGTAAGAACTGACTATATCTTTTTCTAACTGGCCACTGGTCTAACTCCAAAAATGCCAAGCTTTTCCTTTAAATCAAACAATCTCCTTTATACTTTTGAGTATTTGCAGACAGGTGCAGTGGGACAGGAAGGCCCAGGACAGACTTAGTGTGAACTGTGGGGGGAATAATTAAGCTTGTGCAAATTCAACTGTGTGGTCTGACGGAGCAAAAGGGCTCTCACAACCTCCTGACGACCGCACAGAGGCCTGCGGATCGTCCAAACAACCTACATCCACACCAGTTTGTTCTCCTGGTGCAGCGGACATGTGAAGGCTGGGGTGGGTGCATCCACACGTTGACGATGGCTCTATCACACAGTCATGGAATTAATGACAAAGCACATAAACTCATGTGCCTACTAAAAAATAATGCCACTTCCCACTAGCAGGTCGGTCGGCTGAGTTTGTGCAGCGCAATGTGAAATGTGCACTCACAGCAGAAAAAGCAGTGAAAACTACAGTGAGATGAGGCCCCTTGTGGCCACGAGTGGATTCAATCAATCTGAATTAGAGATGTGAAGGGTTCCAAGGTTTTGTCTTGTATCATGTGGAGAGGGAAAAAATTGAAAATTGACCTGGCAGCCTTCATTTAGTGACAATGTGCTAAAGTATCATAAAGTATGATGGGTATTCATCACGGTGATCTACATTAAGCGGGGGCAATACAGTGGCACAAAGGTTTTCAATTGAAAACCATAATACTCATTAGTGTACCACTCCACATCAGCGGCAATCAGAAGTTGCATTAGCCATGAGAGGATACCTGGACAAAATTACATCTCTAAAATAGCTAAAATACATACAACACATACTGGAATCTGCATTAATCAGGTCATGTAGAGTCTATAGCAGGGAGTTATACTACATGAATATCTTTATATAATCTCCTTGACATAGCAGGCCTCATTTAGATGACATTAAAGTGGACATTAAACTGTTAAGCGCAGACAGAATTGATCATTAAAAAATCAAGTTTTCTTTTCGACTTCATGCCATTTATCAGTTTAAGAGTATGATCAGGGAGGATAGGAGAATACACACTTATGCTAAAAAACATACAGCCTGAGCAGAATAGACGATATTAAATAAGATGACATGAATACAACATCGTGACTTTAAATCAATAGACAGATGCAACAATGATTCAAATATACAGAATTGCTTAAGGGGCTCAAATAACAATTAGTTTAATTGATAGAGGGGTTATTTAAAAATAATTACAGTTTAAAATTACTTGCAATCCGCATCAATATTAAACAAAAATTGTTCCTTAATACTCACACTGGACTATGTGAAAGTCTAAGATTAAAATGACAAAGACATTTAGATAGTGATTTCGAGGAAGAGCCATGGTATGATAAAAAGAATGCAAAAAGTTAGATAAATACTAACAAAATTCAAAAAATATATTAATTTTGCACCCCTCAATGTTTAAATGGTCATAAACTAAGAAAATAAATGCCAGAAATATAATCTTCTATGGTTGCCCCCATATGCCACCATTTTGGGTAAGAGGTGCTAAAAAACTATGTATTCAACAACCTGAATCCCCATAAATGTGTCTGTAAGGGAATGTAAATCTGCATGTCACTAGGGTTCACTGACATATAATCTGGGCTAGCATTAACAGATTATACTGGAGCAGTCAGGCTGCATTGACCACACAGACCAGAGTGTACAGACTGGCTCAAACTCATGACAGAGGCTGCTTCTTTAGAAAATAAGATAGCTAGGACTAGTGTAAAGACTTCTGTGATTCTAGTACAAACTGTGCAAAGACTACAAGTACAAAAAATCTGTTGGTGTGCAGTCTACAGTTGTTAGTTTACCTGACCTGTGTGGCCTGCTCCTCATCTCTGCTGACTACATTAACCGCTGCTAGTTCCGAAGCCACGCCTCTTCCGGTCTCAGTGCGCGCTGAAGCCACGCCCCTTTTGGTGGAACCCATGGGGGCCATATTTTTGGAAAAACGTTGTATGGTAGTAAATGGAGAGATCAATTATTTTTTGATCCCACTTGATTTGTGTCATGAATCACACATATGATCTTTGTCAGTTTAGAAGATACATTTTCCAAGTCGCAGTTTGTCGTAAGTAAAGTATTAAAGTCATCTAGTTTTGTGTTTAACCACTCAGTGAACTATGTCTCGCTCATCACGTCACAAACACCAACATGGCTGCTGCCTCAGCAGGCAAAAGGCACTAAAAAGATGAAAATCACAATGAATCTGGCCATATTGACCACTGTAGTTATGTGAAAGGAGAGTTTGTCACTTCTGTCATCTGCTAATATACAGGACCAGCTGAAGTTATACATACATACATACAGGTAACACAGCTGAATCTCCGCCTGAACCCAAGGACATTACATTAAATCCAACCCAAACTGTTGGCGGCCGAGTTGCATTGTGGGTAATGAAGGTGCCAGGCTTTGATGAGGAAGAGGAATCTTGATGCAAGGTATAGAAAGATGATGGTACATTATTTAGCAATTTTTTTTCTAGAGGGTGGCATGTTGCTCATTTTTTGCTTCAACTGTTTCATGAATCACAATAAAATTTTGTACATTCATGTTCCTCAAAGGATAACTCATCATTTTTAGGCGATCACCTGACTTTTCCTCGAGCACCATCAGCAGAACAAAGCTTTCATTTATTCAGTGAAGCATTTCAGCATCTATCTTGATGGAATAGCACCACATTTTGTTCAATGGTTCCCTGGTTACAGGGAATTTATGTAAAAGTTGGTGCACATGTTCATGTCCCCCTCAGGATGAATCCCTCTGACTTTAACAATCCCCCAACTTTTCCTACTGCACCATCACAAGGTTGACATTTTTGTTTGTATTGAAATATCTTAAAGGTTGGATGGATTGCCATATCATTTGGTAAAGACATAATGGTTTCCTGAGGATGAACTGTAAAAACTTTGAACCCTCGACCTTTCATCTAGCGCCATCAACATTACTTTTTTCTGTTCTTGTTTGCTTGAGTATTGTGTCCAAATTACATACAAGTTTGTATTTTTAGTTGTTAAGAATTGGCAACAAAGATACTGAACTGCTCAGTTTGTTTACTTCTCCACAATAAGAATGACACCATTTGAGCAATATACAAAACCATTTTTTATTTTCAGTATGAAGTGTTTCAAAACACACATTTGGAACTGTTTTGACAAAAGATCTTAAAAAAATGTCTACGATGGAGAAGAAGCAGGGTTTTTCTGCAGGGTAGTGAACCTCCTATCACCTGTGAAATATTACACATCAGTTAATCTCACACAATGTGATTGAACACATGAGGAAAAACAGGAAGCTTCACCCTCCAGCTGCACCATTCTCCTCTACTGTATCAACATCAGCTGGGGAACAGACAGGACTTTCTCCACCACTGTCTTAGCCACAATAATTCTGTAACACTCTTTAATTAAAACAGTGATTTTGTCACATCAGGAGAGTTTCTTCTTGGTCGCAGCTGAAGTCTGTGGTGATGTGGGCTTTGTACAGACAGGACAGACCACCTGCATGTTGAGAGGGTGGGCTCTAGGCCAGCAGCATCTCAGAGTCTCATCAGGCCTGTGACGCGATCCTCTCAATGATTCTCCTGTAGTCTTCCACAACAACCTGATAGCTCTTCTCCAGCTCCTCGTGCTGCGTCTGAGTGTCCATCTGACCCATGTGGGACACCAGCTCCTCCGGCCGCAGGCACTTCCTCATCTTTGCCAGCTCCCTCTGGTTCTTCTGCACAACATTAACAGCACAAATACACACAGGTGAGGTGATTGGTCATTTCCTCCAAAGGCATATACAGTTAATCTGCTAATGCTAAGTTTACTCTGCTTCAATAGATATCTCTGCAACACAGTACATAGACGTCAAAACTGTCCATTGAAAATGTGTTAATTCTTTAATGATTTAAGCTGAAATTCTTACATATTACACCTTTAATGTCTGTAATTGGTTAATTATCTTATTTATTGTATAACATAAGTGTTCAGCTTTCATGGACTTACAAGATACCAAGCACCTTTTTACTTTTAACTGCAGACTTGACTATTAGACAGTGAGTTCATCTCTAATAAAGTGTTCTTACATTACAATAATTAATCAAGTCTGAGGTTTAGTTTTTCATAAATGCCCACTAGAAATTTGAATAAAGGTACTGCTGATTTGACAACATATATTAAACACATTCCTGTTAGTAAATGTTTCCTCCAAAGACAATGTTGGGGAGGGAAAAACCAACAAGGCACTTTTAGCACTTTTTAACAAGTTTTTAAGGAGTGAACAGTGGATTACGTGGGGAATAGTATGTTACTATGTGGCAGAGGAATGTAGGATTGACTGAAGGTAGACAACATGTTCATCTTAAAGGAATATTTCAACCTGTGCAACAGTGTGGCTCACAAATTGCTCGTAACAGCAATTAACGTTTGTTTTGGTATTTTTCATTGGATTCGTTGAGAATAAGAGAAACAGAATATCATTGGCCTTATCCTCTAACAAAACTGTTTTGGTCCACATGCTGTGTAGCTCTCTTGGTGGTTAAGATGTCCATTAAGGGATCTTTCCGCATGATGAAATAATGAGCTAATTACAAAGGACAAAATCTGTTATGCAACATAAGGATATAAACCAAATGTTATTAATGGCTTATCACTTAGCTTTAAAGGAATAATAACTGTTTTAATTAATTGAGGCATTGGTTTCAATTTATATACCCTTCATAAATCATGGCTCATTGGTCAGCGATATAAACATCTGCAATGAAATCTGAAAGGTTCTGGACTTGGAGTGATGAAGTACACGTTCACCTAGTCTCATGCAATCTGCTTCTTGAAAAATCCAACACTCACATGCATGCAGACATGGTCACTGGGGGATTGGGGGTAAGAGCAGAAATGTATAATTTTCCCTCCCATTCACAGGGCAGCAGCTTCTACACGTTAAACCTCCTCAGGGAAGGAAAACCGCTCTGCATCTGGCCACCAGATCTTTCCTTGCCACTCTCCCAAGAAATTCCTACTTCCTGCTTCACCACATAGGTCTTTTCCATGTCAGTTTCTGCCTTTTTTGAGACATGTGGTTACACTACTGACAGAAAATTCTGTAATGGCTGGTATGCAAAGTTTCAGTGAGCAGCTCAAACATAAAATGTCTAAAGCAAACAGGATGTAGGGTGTCACGCTGGTGCCCACAGATCTACTCCAACGAGTCTGGTGAAACTGAATCAGAGAAGCTAATGATATTCTGTTCACCAGGCTTAAGTCTGTTACACTAAATCTCTGAAACTCAAAAGAAAGTTTTCTAGAAAAACATGAGAAAATAACAAAAATTATTTTATAAAATTGCACTGTTTTGCTGGTGAGGTTCAAAAAATGCTGCAACAGTAGAGCTACAGAACTCTGAATAGTAGCAGCTTTTTGACAAAGTGCTTCAAACACACTTTCATGAAATTTATTTCACCCAAAGAAATGCAAATCCCGGCTAATGACATGTGTCTGAATAGAAAAAAGCTCGGGCGGCAGCAGAACCACAGACGCCTGGTGCGCCCTATTGTGGCTGCAACAATACGGCACGACTAATCTATCAATTTTCACGGGATTGAAGATCAATTTTTCTGCTGTTTAAAAGGTAACATAATAAACAGTGACAATACGGAGCTGTAAGCCGATCAAGAGTGTGTTGAACATGGGCCACTTTGCTTCCTACACTGAACAGTTGTAATGTGACGCTAACAAAAGGTAGAAGACTGCACACTGGATTCATGTTTGACAGCAACATGAGACAAGTTGACAGACTTATTTCTGAATAAATCAGGAAATCATCGACTCAGAATGTCTGCATGACCTTCTCCACACTACTATGGAGGTGTGATGTTTAAAACCTCACCCTGTATGGTCCAAATAGCCTCTTCTTCACCTCCAGACGGTACTCTCTTGCTTTGTCTTCATCACTCATGTCTGTTGCTCTCAGACGCAAGATTTCGTACACTCGCCTTGCATGTTTCTGTGGGAAAAAAAACAAAGAAAATGTTTTAAATGTACAAAACACCAGTGTGCCTCATCAGGAACAGAACACACTTCGAGCACAATAGTGATAAGAAGGGCTGATGATAAATCAGGCCTCTAGTTATCTGTTCAAAGAAGCCAAGTTTTCTCAAGAAATGCCACCAAGTTTTACGTCACAGATTTCTCAGTGTGATAACTTGCTACATGAACCAACAAGGAATCAAACAGTATTTAGGGCAAATCTGCAAACTGGATTGCTAAAAATGGGAATAATGAATGCCTGCAATGTTTGGAGCATTGAAAATAACTGGAGAAAAGGGGATGATAACCTGAGATGCGTTAACGTGTCAGAAAACTATCTTACAGTTTACCTTCAGTCATGTCTCTAAAAAAGCCAAAAACTGAGAAAATACATTTTCTTATTTATAAAAAAATGTATTTTATGGGGATTTTTGTGTCTTTATTATGATAATGACAGCCTGAGAGTTGACAGGAAAGGGGGTAAAGAGATACAGCAAAGGGCCACGGGACGGATTCAAACCCTAGTGTGGACACAGCCTCCTACATTTTCTCCTTAAACTGAACTACCCTCTCATCTCTTATACTTGAGTTTTGTTGGACTGTAAGCTGCCTGCTTCTGTCAACTGACTACATGGTGCATTGAGGGACTGCTTGTGAATTACAAACACTGTCACATTCCATTCACGTCCAACTTTTCAAAGACTTTTTGCTGCGCTTAGATTATATGTGGACTAGTCTTAAGTGAAGTGTTTTTCTGTCTAGATAGTTCATTTATGTGATGTTTACCCATTTTTTCCCCCTCATTCAGCTATTGGCAAGTGAAATGACTAGCAAAGGCCCTGATCTGCTAGGGATGTTGCACATGTACAACATTAAAGTCTTTAATTTGTAGCACTTAAGGCCAGCTAGTTTTACACACAGCCATACTATGAAGCATTAAGATAGGGGTTAAGTTCTTAAAGGACGTGTCGATCAATGGATTTTTTATTTCATATTTGAAACATAATCTGGCTCCAACTTCTTAAATGTAAAGATTTGCTGCTTACAAAAATAATATTTGAGAGGGTTTGGACTGATGACCAATCAAAACACAGTATATGAAGATATCACCTTGTCGTACTTGTCTGATATGTTTTAAACAAAACTTTTTATCGAACAAAGAACAGAATAATCATTAGTTGCAGTCTCACACAGCACCTTGTTTATTTTCAACTTGTCTTGTGCTTCTTTGACCATGTCCTCTGAGAAGCCCAGGTGCAGCTTCTCTGCAGCGAAGGACGGCAGGCCTTGACAAAGCTTGACCAGTACGTAGTCTCTCAGCTTCACGTAGTTTTCAGAGGGGTCTTCAGCTGATGACAAATCACATTATAAAAATGAATTGAGGTAACAGCGTTGATTTAATAAATGGTCAGTGTGTGCAGGTATGCTTGGAGGACATATTTCAAATCTTTTTAAGAAGTTACTTATAAACAACAAAGATGAAGTATCACTCAAGGCCAGACAAAATGTTGGCAGGAACGTTCTGCCGTGAAAAGGACTCCTCTCTCTAAGGATAAAAGGCTGGAATGCCTCTTTAGCATTCATCCTCTGTCTCCATGCAAAGCAACTATTTCACTCCAACTAGTTCAAAAGAGCCTCAGCACGTTCTGGTACACATGCAAGCCCTCTAAATTAACTCACCCCCTGGATCCACCAAGAAAATCATTAAAACGGTTTGTGACTGACATGATGATCTCAGATTAAAATGCTAATCCTTCTCCAACACAGTAAATTATGTTAAAAGAAAAAAACTGATTCTCACCCGTGATGTCTTGCACCTTGGGCAGGCTGCAGTAAAATCTGTGCACGGCCTCCAGAAGCTGAGCTCCATGCCCCTCTCCTTGGAACGGAGGCAGAATCAGCATTTGGCTGTTTGGTAAAAAAGGGCAGACATGGACACAGACATAGAGCCGATGAGGAAACAGGTTTGTTGAGGTTTAGTCACAAAACACATTTATGTGGCGTCTGAGCAGGAACAGAAATTCTTTGATTCAAAGCAGGAAATAATGGATTGTTATCCTGATCCATCAATGCAACAAATCAAATCAAATCTTATCTAAAAAGTTGTTTTCAGATACAAATCACCCTGGTTTGGTAATGAAACAAAATCTGGTTGAATGGTTGGCTATATAAGCCAGTAATTTGGGCTCTTTGGGAAGAGGATAAAGAAATGTATAATTTTCCACTCCTTTTTCATACAAAAGAATGGGAAGGCACGTGCTGCCCCAGCAATTACCTTACACGTGGTCGGGTTTTGTCTGGATACACGTAGTAATTATAAACTGTCATGTAGCCAACAGTTGCGTAGAGAGTCTCCCCATCTTTATTGTACTTTTCAAATCTGCAGATAAAACACAAAGGCAAACAGGTCAATTACAGGCACACTCCCATGCAGTGTCCATTTTAGCCTCTCGGCTCTCCTGCCCACCCTTCTGCCTCCCCCTCCTCCCCCGACGTCAGCATGTTAAAGCAGCCAGGCCCCGATTGGTACACCTGCTACAACCTGAATACATTATGCACTTAATTGGAGTACTGCAACTTAGAGGAAGAGAAGGGGTTGGAGGAGGGACTGAGCTCCTCAAAATCACTTCAGTCCATTTTCCCCATTGTCAGCATTAATAGTTGCCAGGGTAAAGAAAACACTGGCAGAGGCTCTTTTTACTGTTAAGACATTGTTCAGTGTTTCAAAAGACAACAGTATTCAATTCAGCTCTTGCCCCTAAAAAATTTGAAAAGGGCTTTTGGCACAAAGGAAGCTCTTGCCTGATCAACAATTCTCCTACGGGGGGAAATATAATCAAACTGGCCTGGTAATTGGTCACAAGCGCCACAAAGGGGGGCTTTGTTTTTCAATGACACAATAAAGGCTTTAGGGTAGGAGTGGGCGTAGAGGGAGGGTGTGCGGGGTGGGTGTATGATGTCAATTAAGGAGGGCACTCACACAAGAAAGAAGTCCCAACGATCATCATCTGCGTCGATGAAACTGGCAGTCTCTATGAACCACATGAGGAAGGTCTGCAGGCGCTCGTGGTACTCTTGGAATCCTGGGCAGGTGATATCAGCCTGAGGGCGAATACGATAAAAACAAACGTCCAATGTTGTTTAGAGTTAAGTCTTGTCCCTGCCATTCAAATGTAACAAACAACTCTAAAAAGTTCAAATCTAACACTAACATCTTCTGGGATTGCTTTGGAGAAGCAGTGAGTGAAGTTTTGTACCTTGTGAATCTGGTATGTGAGCTCTCCCGCCTCCTCGCTGTGGACTGTGTATGTGTGAAGCAGGGTGCCGAAGGGCTTGAAATTGGCCTCCTTCTCCAGCAGTGAGATGAAGTCATCAGTGTTGCAGGTGAACCCAGCAGGGACGATTTCCCGGATCTTCCCTTCGACATCGTCAGGCTGGAAAAACACAATGTGCATGAATTTAGCAACGCAATAAACAGATCAGGATGTTTGTAAGTTAAGAAATATGACTAGTTAGGCATTTGTTGATAAACGTAACTTCTAAAGTATACTTTCTGTTTTTGTTTTTAAAAACAGATTGTATGTTCATAAGCTGTGTTTCCATTTAATTGTCAAGTAAGTTTGAAGCAAACCTTAAAAGTCACAAAAAAAGGACCGGAAAGAAAATGTAAACTTGGTGTGTTTGCATCAACTGGTTTGGAGTGAATAAATTAGGCCACACAAAGCCTAGAAGTTGGAGGTATTGGTATTACCAATAAACTTAAAAGAAGAAGAAACAAAACTAGTTGCTGTGGGATTCACACAAGGGAATGTGGGGATTCATTTGGGAATGGGAATCTTACGGGAATATCCAGGAAAAAGCGGACAGCGGAAAGAGCTTGATGAATATCGGCTCAATTTTAAATATTCTATTGGCTCAATTCTGGGAAATTTATATAACCAGGTATTTATCAGTATTGGTGAAATTATAGCTGATAAATGGAAGTGATAATATGAAGCCAAATTGCTTTCATGGACTCTCATACACCTTTAAAGTTGGTTTGCAATCTAAAGTTGGTTTGCAATCTGTCAACACGAGAAGAACAAACACTGCACGCTGTAGTTGCGCACATGACGTCAAACTGCTGCACCTGCGCAGCTGCGCAGTGTAGACCAGAGAACCAAACATGCTGTTAACAGTGTGGATGTTCTCAACATTAGAGGGGGACAACATTTTTACAATTTGTAACATATGCTCCACAAGGGTTCAGAGAGGAGGGGAAAAGTCTGCGAAATTTAACAAAACAAATCTTATCACAGCTGTGGAATATTAAATCATCTATCTTTGCTCACTACATCTTTTCTTCCCATCAGGTATGACTAAACTACAGGTTAGGAACTTCTTTACAACATACAAAAATGTGAAATTATCTGTTAGCTTATCAGTATCGAAGCAGGTAATTATCAGTTATCGGTTGAAAAAAAATACATATTGTGCGTCCCTATAAAATAGCCATAAACTGGCAAAAGGCCAAACTGCCAGAATATGTGGCAGTCATGGAGTTAAAATGTTTAAAGAAAGGACACAACTGTGGCTCACTAAAATTTGTATAGACTCAATCTGTGTAAATGAAGTTTACAGAAGAAGTAGTGACTCTGGTAAGTCAAATTGTCAGGGGAGTCTGTTTGGAGTGCATGAATGTTTTAATAAAAATGTCAGTTTTTTGTGCCAGCGGTCATACGATATATTGCTTCTTCTTGCCATATGATATATTGCTGTTTCTTAAGGAAAAGTTGCTCCCATCTCCGATTAAGTATCTCAATTATTTTCTTTTCTTTTCAATTCTAACCAACTTAAAGCGGCAATCTCGAAGATTTCCGGAAGCGCCAATTGCAGTTGTATTTTTGGACCTCACTGCTTCCCAGAGATCCAGTGTCGCCTGTGTGACGTCAGTCAGTTGTCAGTTGGCAGCTTTTCCATGCCTCCATAATAACAACATGAAGGCAAAAAGGGAGTGATGTCTTCTGAGACAGTAATTATAACATTTACTATTTACTGAATAAGAATGGTGCTATAGAAGTAACATTATATACATACTTCCTTGCTGATGGTCACTTTCCTTTTAAGACTGTTTGCCTTCTTCTGAACGCCGAATTGCTTTCTTTATCTTTGGATTTGCTTTGGATTTGCTTCATCGTCCACTGTTATCGTTCTTTTCTTTGTTTGTTCAGCCATGACCGTTAACAGTAACTTTAACCGTTTACTCTCAACGCTAGCAGAGACTAGGACAAACAAAACTGTTATGTCGCATGCAAACCACTTACTCTCTCTGGCCGACCAACCACTGCTGGGTGAATGCGTCACTAACTGTGCGCCGCTTGTGATATTTTCTGGGAAAGTCGCCACAGACACCGAGAGTACATCTTTGGTATTACAGCAACTGCAAGGGCTTTTATCAGTGGGCCATAGGCTCAATAATCATTGTGTTACCCCATTCGGCAATAGATAGTGACTTAACAGATATTTGTTTACATGAAATCTTCGAGATTATTACTTTAAGCAAAGTAAAAACGTAAATAAAAATAAATTTTGCTTTTTCTAATGATATACTTAAAAATATGTTGACGAAAACATGCTATAGAGATGTTGGCAAGCTGCAAAAAAGTACAAAGACATATCCTATAAAATAAAACTGGAAGCATACATGTTTTGTGCGCATGAAAAGAAAACCATTAGGCAATTAAAACTGTCAGCTGAGCAGAGACCACAGCGGCACCCTCCCCCCCCTTCCCCGCTGAAAAGACCACTTAAATCAGTACATTTACTACTTATGTTAAACCATGAATATGTGATGAAGTTGCCACAATAAAACGCATTTCTGCTTCTCACTGGGAAATAAAATCTTATGAATTGATCTCAACTTAACAAACCTTTGGGCATCCATAATAGAGGCCTCTCCTCTAATCCTGCCAAGTGAACCCAGTCAAATGAATTTGCCCCTGCATTTCCAAAGAGCCTCGGACACAAAGGGCCCCTACCCTTGGACTTTTTACTCAGTGCAACCTGTGGTTAGTTCAGCTGTAATGTTTGCATTGTATCCATTTCCACAAGGATTGACATGAGAACACTTCGCTAAGCAGCCCTTTCACACCATTTACATGTGTGATGGGCATTATTTCAGCAAAGAGACCCTTGCTGCTCAGCATTGAAAACTGGGAAATGAAGACGGTCTGAGCAAAATGCACTACAAAAGGCTAATACAACATACTGCTAATTCCCCACCCTTTCAGACATCAGCTAATATCTAACTGGAAGTAATGCACCTGCAGCTGAATGCCTCTTAACCATTGTAATTGTTCAGCCACATTTCTAAGGAACAAGGACCATACTTAAAAGGCCATGGACAAACAAGTCCCTTTGTCCCGGGCACTCTCCTACATACTAGACGCTAAATTGCACAGCCTTCCAGAATAGATGCCTTAGTTTGGCATGAATATAACTTAACAATGTTCCTTTAGAGCATTTTGTTAATGTCTTTGATTTCTAACAATAAGCTCAAAGGCAGTATAAACTATCTAATTTGTTGTGTTGGTTTTATTTTATCTCTTTAATCTACTCTAAAGACCATCCCACATTCAACAATCTGCAGTCATTTTCTCTGCCTATAATCATTTATTACATTTTTACAGTTAAAGCATATTTACACATTCACATGGGTTATGAACGCAACAGAAGTAATTGCGTTTAACTATCACGAGTTGCCAGCCCAGGAGCACAAAAGCTTTGGCACCAAAATCAGTGTTTTCTGACACAAGTCCAGCAGCACTCTGTTTTTGGCTGATTTAAAGGGGAGAAGGTGATTTTCGATGAGTCTTCCATCAACGTGGCAGCTGCATAAACTCTCCATCTCTGCCTCCCCTCGGCTGTCACCAGCTGCACCGCACCCCGACCGTCCGCGTGCACTCAGAGACAAACACTCTTCAGATGCAGCCTGAACTCTGCTGCTCCCCTCGCTCTCTACCTCTACACCAGCTGCACTCAAACCCTTAACAAGGTGAACACTCAGGGGTCAACGCTGAACATTAAGTAGTGCCGCACGTAGACACGAAGCCAGCCATCACATTTCAGTTTGAATATCAGCGTCAAACTATGTTCCCAAAAAAGTCTAATGGCTCTCTTTAGGTTCAAACACTGAGAATTTGTTGCCATGGCTTCCTTTTTTTTGGAGTTACCGGAGATGAAAGTGATGTGGCGCCATTGGATCGCTGTCGCACCAGGCTATTTATTTTTTGAGTGCAGCCACAGGAACACCAAAACCTGGTGATTTTAGAAGTAATACCGACAGCTACACCAAACAGTTCAAAGCTTCAAAGTTGTAATCCTGTCCAAATTTCACAACCTGTTTTTAGTTACAAAATATTCTGCTTCAATCTGTATTTTTTGGCATCAAGTCTTTCAAAAACAACATTTTGACTGCGTTCAAAACCTGTTTGCTCTCCAGCTCAAAGGGAGGTATGCACCTGTATTAATGGGGCGGTCTAGCAGCAAACTAACAGCACCAAATATTGCATTTATATAACCACATTAGCAAGCTGGAATGGCACTCAGTAGATCACATACCTCCACCAAGGCCCAACAGTCTCCTTTAATTCAAATCAACCGTAATCAAATATATCCCTGTATCGCCCTAAATTTTAAACCACCCATAACTGCTTAACCATAATTTAAAGATCACCAGACCTAGGATCCACATCCAATTGTATTCACTCATAAATACCAGCCACCTAAATACACCTGATTTTTCAAGATCAAGATCCAAGCATAATTCCCTGAGCATTTTACAATTGATGATAATGATCCCAAAAAAGTGCTCGGCCACTTTTGCAAAGTGAAACTGGTGTAGCATCATACAACTACGAATTTGAAAGTCATTGAAAGTTGATTTGATTGGAAAAGAGACACATTTAATTCAATTGAGTACTCATTTTTTGACACTGGTTGTACTGGTGCAACAAACTTTTTCATTTAGGTGCACCCAATAATACTTTTTAACTTTATTTCTCAACATACTATGAACTAATTGGAAACGGAAAGTTGATTTACCAAAAATAATACAAACTCCTTTAATCATATGAATCACTTATTGACATTAAAGATTTTGTTTGAGGATTTTTTTATTTATATTATTTTTTTTTTTAGGGTGATGACGTCATAAAATATGACAGACATTTGAAGCTTCATTTGAAAACCATAATAGAAGCTTTGAATGTAAAAAAATAAATGACATTCATTACGGACCTTGTTATACCACTGCTCCCACTGCCACCAGTTGAAGGCCACATTGTCCAGTAGGGGAGTCCCTGCTGTTTCCAGACAAGACAGATGTCCCCAGAGTTGAATCATCTGACCTCAATAGGGGCCCTGGCTAATTCATGTATTCGCTTAAAACGTGTTTGCTGCATTGAAAGCTTCAGGAAATATTCAAAGCTGCCCGAGGCCTTTTGTGGAGTCTCTTAGAAGGAGCGACCAGGACAAGCATTTCACTTTACTGTCCGTTTTTGTCCAAATACTGGCTGTTGATATGTAAATTCTCATGTCTGGCAATTAAAAAGCAGAAAGTTTTACACACTGAGCAGTGCTACTCTCAGAAAACATTAAGTCTAATTGTTATTAGCTGAGCAATACAAGCAAAGAATGCATTAATCGTTACATTAAAAGGGTTGCCACATTAAAAGCTGAAATCTTTTCAAGATCAGTTCACAGATATTCAGCACCAGCGATTTTGATTGTTGATGACTTGAGCAACAACTCCCTCCTGGAAATATATGAACAAGATACCCAACCGTGTCACATTACTCCTCCTGCTGATTCAATCACACAAACCTCTGAAAAAAATCAATTCCTCATGTTAGACCCCACGTACAAACCCTTTTAAAACCCTTCTCTTCCGACAGGGAGGAGTAGGATTAGTGTACTGGCACAGGGGGCCATGGTGGGCTGAGATTTAGTCTAACAAAACGGGAGATCTCTCACAGGATAATGTCACCACCCAGAGAGGCTCAGAGTTTCTTCAGTAAGTGAAGAAACAACATTATGGTACCAGAAAAACTGCCCACAAAAGCCTACAATAGGTCCATGTACTCCCCTTAAAGAATATGTAATTGCAGTCAGTAAAGCTGCCCATTTGTCTGTCAAAGTTACAGTTTGATTTACTAAACTTCAGGTTATTAAAAAGGCGCCTATTGTCGTACGTTTCAATTTGTAAAAGTCCTGTTCCATTTTCACTTTTGCTGCCGCCTGCTGTTAGTTTTCCAAAAACACTAATTACATGTGACAGTGGGTATCCAAACATTTTTTACACACAAAAAAACAAAAAACAACATCAAATGTCTTTTTTTCCTTCAGATAACCAATGTGCTGGATTGTTTTTGCCCCTCCTAATCTTGTCACAAAGGTAATGGATGGTCTTGGGTCTCTTACCACGGAGGTTAAATCCATTAGAAACCAAGGTGTGGACCAGGCGCTGACTCTGGACCAACATGTCAAGTTGCTGAATCGCTCTTGTGTTTTTTTTTTTACAGCTGAAACATTGTGTCTCAAGCGGAGATGTATATGTTAATGGATGCTTTTATGTCATCCCGTCTTGACTATTGTAACATTATCGCTTGCCTCAGCAAATCTTCCCTGGATTGCTTACAAGTGGTCGAAAATGCTGCTGCTTAACTGTTGACCAGATCATCCAAAATGTCCCATATGATACAGATTGTGATCCTCTCCACTGGCTCTCCATCAAACACAGAACCCAATTTTAAGTTCTTGTCATCACTTACAGGGCTGTATTGTCTGCCACCACCAGGTCTTTAAGGTCCTCTGATCACAGTTTGCTGGTACTTCCTCTATCTAGGCCTAAAACCAAAAGGAGACCGTACTTTTGAGGTTTTGGCTTTTATTTGACATAAGGTCTACTGACACTGTGAACACCTTTATCTAATAAACAGGTAACAGAGAGAACTTTATTGGTCACAATACATAACTTTCCAAGTCGTCAGATCGCTGTATGGTCCACACTACACGACACAATACAATATATATCTCACCAGGAGGATTTCCCAATAGGTCTGCCTGGTCTCCAAACTACGTTTCATAATGAAAACAAACGTGAGAAGTGACACAAGAAACAAGTGGTTTGAGCTGTTTGTGGGCTGATTTGTAGAGAGTGCAGGTAAGAGTTAGAGGCAAATAATATATTTGCAATAAAATGTATAGCTGCCAGCTTGTACTGTGGTTCAGCCATGACAACTATGTTACCAAGACAGAAAAGCTTTGCGTGTATGCCAATGTATTCTAAAAGGCCATGACAAACCAAACTGACATCAAGGAACTAGCTGCGACATAGGCCCACTGTGCTATATCTTTGTCTCAGTCAAAAGGCTGCACTGGAACATACCGCAAAGACTACAGCCAGCGGCCAACAAGCTTGTACGTTCTGCACCTGTGTGAAAGGAAAAACCTCTCTGCAGATATCCAAACTGTTCTTATGATTAAGCAGCATTTTTTGACATGACCCTTGATAATATAGCTGCTTCTAATCAACAGTATGCCTCATAAAAAAAAATGGAAATGGTACTAAGGAGGAGGCAGAGGAGAGAAATGTTCAGAGAGCTACTGCAGATGACAGCAGAGTGTTTGCTCTGTGCCAACTAGCTGCATGGCTCCAGAACACGTCCCCGAAATGGGTGTCTCCAGGTAGGGTTGGGTGTGGGGTGATGTAGTGTGTCCCCTCTGAGTTGCCACTCATTTGCACACCACTGTAGCTGTTTCCCACTGTCATGCTGACCAACTGAACTCACCCAGCAGAGAAAACGGTTTCCTGTCACCAGTAAAGGAGAGTCAGATCAACTCGAGCGTCCAACATACATCCCCGTGCCGGTTTTAAAGGTGTTGTTTTCTCAGCACCACATCTCCGTAACTTACCTGTGTTCAGCCACAGAAGCTTGAAACTTGTTAGTCAACAAGTTAGCTGGCTAGCTATACTGAGAATGCTAAGCTAAGAAAACGCAAAAATCATCACCTCACAAAGATGTACCAGCTTCATGATTCAGCAGCACTTAAAATACACCCCTATTTGCAAAAATCCACCTTAAGAAAAGAAAATTCCTGTTTTTCATAATCCCCCACTTTAAAGCATAATGGAGCAGCTTTGCGTTAAAACATATTTCAGCAGGAGGCAAGGTGTTTTGATCACACTGGTGATCACACTGGTGATCAAACCTCCTGGTGCATAAGGCATAGTTTGTTTATACTGAGAATAAGCATGGTTACTCATCATCATTACAATAATGAAACGTGTAAAGCGAGCAGTGATCCAGCCACAACACCAGTCACATTACAGTATGCTGGAACTTCTAAATGAAAAGAGTAAAGAAACATGTGTCCTACCTCCACACAATCAAACACCTCAGTGACTTTTGAGGAGTATTTCACTTTGAGGAGGGTGCTCAGGTTTCCAGCAGTGTAGAAGAGCTGTATCTGAAGACCTTTGTATCCAAAAGCGACCTCACTGCAGACAAAAAAGTGGTTGGAATCATTAAAAATAACAACAAAGTTACATATAATTTAACTAGGACAGCAACCTTCAAACAGAAAACAATAAACAGCTGTTTTAAGTAGCAGGCAGTATAGCATAAACTCATATCATAAACATGCTTACTGTAGGTCTGACCAATTATTTCGCTGTGTTGCATTGTTTCTTTAACCACCACATCACAGGCAGTTTATGGCAAAATAGATTTCATCATTATGCAACTGTGTGATTGAGCTTTACTAGCAATTACGCTTGCTGAAATAATTAATGCCCCAATTACTGAGTTCCCTTTGAGCTGATTGCAGCAAGTGCAAAAATAACCAATCGTAGTTTTGACTAATTTGAAAATGCAATTTAGAGCATAACGACATGCTACTGTAAGCCAGACACAGGTGTCAGTGCCTATAACGTATTCCTGCTCAGGTTCAATACCAATGCATTGATGCATCATATTAGAGTAATACTGTGACTCTCAACAGCTTTTGTGAGGCTGAAATGACATGCAAGACACATGGATTGAGAGAATATAACAGCTAAATAAGTCATCAGAAGATGACTGACACAAGAGTGAAATATGAGTGAAAACAGAAAATATGTAGTGTTGGCAGGCTTGCTCTGAGGCGCAGTTATACTCAATGGGATCTACAAAGTTACTGAATAAAAAACACTGACTTCACCAAGCCAGTTCACATTTGGTCTGGCAACGCTTAATGTGACGTGTGGTACGTTCAACTTTTGGAAAGCCAACAATCTCATGTCGCAATGTTAGATACAGTTGTGAAGTGAGGACATCATTGGCCTAGCTTAGCATATAGCACAAAAAGAGAAGGAGGAGGGCTCAGCTAACCCTCTCTGTTCAACGTCATAAAAAAACACCACCCAACTTTAAACGTGCAACTCGACAGAAATGTAGACGTTGTTTCACAGGGATTGATAAAGTGGAACTACTTCTTGGCAAACAACATCTGAACCTATAACTGTGCAGCACCATAACTAGACCTTTAGTTCTTCCCTTGTTTGGTCCAGACTTTTGGACTTATTAGTCTGATAAGAACCCAAATTACAGGTGCAAAACCTCCCTGGACCTAAGTCTGGATCAGAGGGTCAAAGCGTGGTACGGTTGTATCAGTCTGGATCAAACTGAACCATGATTTAGTTTGTTTCCAGTGTGAAACATTGGATGTTTTGGACTTTCGAACCAATTACATGAAGTTCGTGTAGGCTGTTGGCAGAAATGGAAAAAGAAAAAATCTACAAAAGAAAATGGGCTGTGGTAGCACATGGGGAGAAGAGGAGACCCAATGTTAAATTGACATTTGGTCTGAGGACTTTATAATGAGTCAGTTGGAAAAACTCACAAAACTTCATATACTTTATACTCAATTATAATCCGAGAAGGTGGGAAAGAGGACTTGACATCACGCCAATATCAGATGCATGCTAGTCAAAACAAATCAATACCAAGTACAAGAAAACACAGCTCACCTAGGTAATGATTAAAAGGACATTTTTTTCATGTATAGCTCTTCAGTGCGCTCACATAATTGCAAAATAAAACAAAAGCTAACTGGATGAAATGTCCACAATGTTATTCTTGTCACAGTCAAGCTTCCAGGTTTAGTACGACCCTTTCTGGCAACCTATGATAGAGTCAGTCACGTTGCACTTGATGGACGGACAGATTGTTGCATGTCAAGTTGTAGTTACAGCACGTACCCCTCCAAAAACCTGTCATTCTTACATCCTATTTTTGTGCAGATTTCACCAGATTTTTTTAAAGAAGTGCAGGTAGGTGTATTCTTTGACTTCAAACGGAGCTGGGCCAGCTGTTTCCCTCCACTTCCAGTCCTTAACTAAGCTACGCTAACCACATCCTAACTACAGCTCTTCTCATCTCACTCACAGATGCAAAACAAAGTAGCATATTACTCAAAATTTTGAACTATTCCATTAACTGCCATGATTTTTAATCAACAATTTTGGCCCATGAGCCTGCTTAGTGGTGACATTCACCACAAAAAAAAGCGTCCTTTAACCAGTTTATACATCATCCTATGGTATTTGCCTTTTCACCTGCAATAGTTGATGTTTGTCCTGATAATGACAATATATGTCCAGTGAAGGAGTCTGCACTCTGGGCTTATTGGTTGATTGAACCTCTGTTAGATGTCTGGTTTTTGTAACCACTTGTGATCAGATGTCACTTTCCTGCTCACATTTGATTATATCTGAGTACAAATTTTTTCGCTGAGGTTGTGCAAGTAGATGCCTCAGCTTGTAGCAAATCTGCTATTGTTAGTTACCATTTGCAAATTAGTTTGAGTCTATGCTACAGTTACAAACAGTTTTATAGATCTATCTTCAGAATGTGCACCCCTGACACACAATTTACTTATGTCCATTTCCCACTTTATGCCCAAGGAAGGTGGAATAAATTCTCAATAATCATTTTCAGTCAAACGTTGTATTCAGTATTGTGAGTGTATCAGATTTTGAGTTCTGTATCATATCTTTAACAGAATTGTAAACTGAAAATATACCGTCACTGTAGAAACATTTTATTTTAAGTATGAAGGGCCACAGGACTCTTTTCACCAACGTTATGCCCATGGTGAAAGCACACTATCCATATTGCTCCTGAGGGTCTGCGAAAAGTCCAATAAATACACTGGTTGTACCTGGCAGCTTGCATGTGTAAATACAATACTAGGATGATCGTAAAGTGAGGCCACAGTGCCCAAAAATATGCAGAACAAGTTACTAATAATTTCCTTCTTTGCATAGTAAAAACTATGTGATAGTTTCTGTATCATTAGGGAGAGGTAATGATCAAAAAATACTCACTCGTCTCCAAAGAGCTGGTGGCTGTACTCAGGGTGGAACGTAGTGCCATCATCATCAACATCTTCTGGGAAGCGAACTGAGAGGAAAAGATGACGAGGTTAAGACAATTTAAATGAGAAATTAAAAGTTAACTCCACAAGATATTGTCACTGCACGCATATTATCATATTAATTTACAAGACATATACAATAAAGCAAAAGATAAACATACCCAGCTTCAAGGATATAGCTTCATTGGTGTCGCACTTGTATTCAGCCAGTTTCTTCTCCATGGTATTGACTCCTGAGGAACACACAAATCAAACAAAGGTTGTTGTTTTTTTTGCCACTTTATGACGTTTTTTTGCATCAAAAGGCCAATTTTTTACTTCTCTATTTCATCTGAAGAGTTCAACTGACCGACTTCTTTTTGCTGCACAATAACGGTGGTGCAGGTATCTTGTAAATCAAAGTTATTGCTTTCCGATGATCACTTAAGGAGCAGCTTGAGTCATCAGAAATCTTTGCTAGCCGGATATCACTCTGACACAGCAGGATCAGAAAATATAACTGTATTTAGATGCTGGTATGAATTAAACACAGTGGTGAAGTCACAGTTGACACTTCATGACAAGTGTTCTGGCAGGAGATTCATCTGGATTTTAGCAGCATCAGAGATGGCTTTGATAGAGAAGATGAAGATACTCTCATGCCTGATGTTTTCAACAACCACTCCTATATTACAGAAACATACCAGAGAACAAAAGAAGCCCTTGTTGACCAAACACAGTGCCCCTTAACCTCAACTTGTAGTTACACTTGCCTCATCTTTGCACTCCTAAGGTGACCATTTATTGACATAAGGTCATAAATTGCGTGATTTTTGATGAGGTGCACATCAGCTTCATCAGTCCCTGCAACAACCTGATGCTAAAGTATAGATCCCGTTCTGACAATTTAAGCTCCTCTATGAAGATGAACAACCATTGTGACCACTTAAAAGGAGGTATGTCTGTCTTGCAGGCGAATATATTCAACAAGGTGGACTCTAAATGTGCTCAAAATGTAAGTTAAAGTCAGGCATTTCTAACAACTGGGTTTACATCTATTGATAACACAGTTTCATTTTGCTAGAAAAGGCATTAAACCGGACACAATACGCCCGCATCGACCCATACATTCGTTACACAAACACACAAACACAATGTATGCTATGACAGCCTGATAGCATGCTAACTAGCAGGCAGGCCCCTGTCACTTGCAATGTAACGTTAGCTTAGCTCGCTATGTTTTGAACAGGTCACGAGTCAACCTGCAACTCCAGCGGGATAAAAACAGGACCGACGTCCGTTCAACGGGGTACAAGCATTAAAACGACGACAATGGAGGTAAACATGAAACCGTTTGGTCACTTACCCGCCATTTCTGCACACTGTGCTGCGAGGATCTGTGTTGTCCCAAAAGACCCGCGGAATCAGGATGACTTCCGGGTTCGTGACGTGTAGTAACAGGAAGTAGTTTTTTTTAACGTCTCCGGCGTAAAATGACAACACAGCCTGTAAATTTCGACCTAAAAATGCGAATGTAACAACATATTAACTGCGTTTTGTGAGTAAAAACGGCACCTTTGAACAAAGAATTACTGAATATACAGGAAGGTTAGTTCAATGCTGCAGAACAACGGATCTTCAAGCTGGAATGAGGTAGCTATATTTAGTCTGCAATTAGCAATTAATGCTATATCAATTAACAGCTAACAAACGTATATATTTCGAGTAGCTTAGCTTAGCTTGTTGTTGTATTCTTTAAAAGTGCACTATGTAGTTTTTGGAAAATAAAAAAAAACAGTCATTGTTTTCATGACTGAATAAACTGAATAAACAAACTGACCTTAAAGGACAACACAGTTTCATACTGTTTGACTTTGTTTATATGTGGCGGACCCTGCCACCTTTCTAGCTTCAAACAGTGTTCTGGGGACCTTATTTTCCTCTGAGAACAGCTTGTTTATTCAGTTATGGAAAAAATAAAATATTTCTGAGTTTGTATTATTACCTCATTAATATGGTCAATTTTTTAATTCTTAGTTTGAATATCTTCTCCAAAACTACATAGTGCCCCTTTAAAATATCATAAAAAGTCATGCTTATTTTTAACTAAAATGCATTGCTTAGTATGGAGGACTAAAACTGCCAAATTATGATCCAAAAAACTATATGTGGTTACCTAAAATAAACAAAACCGAACCCTTTTAGCAGATTGATCATTACAGGATTTTTTAAACTCTCAAATATCAGTTTGACTTCAAAATCCAGTATCAGTTAGGCTCTTATGTCTTCAGTTGACTTGTTTTGTCTGATCAAAAGTCCAAGACCCCAAAATATTAAATGCACAGTATGTAATTTCTACCACTAGGGGTGTCTTAATCAAATCATAAGAAAATATATAAGTAGTGTAAGAGCATTAAGGTGGGAGTTGCTGTGTTAATTGTTAAACAACCACCATTGCTAATGAAACAATCTGTTACAATTTTGCTCCGACCGAGTTTCATTTATTTATTTTTTACTAAAATGTCCCACTCAGTTCCAAATTTTGTTCCAACTATCTGTAGTCATGTCTCCCCTAAAATATTTTGTTACAGAGGTGGCTTTTTCAGGGAGTGTATTTTCAGCAGCACAAATCCAGAGTCTACTGGACAGTGTCACGCAGCATAATTAGCACAGTTATGCACAAACCTCAGTCAGATAAAGCTGCTACTAGGGGGATGACAGGTTAACAAGGGGGATGGATTTTGCTCATTTTGCCAACAAGGGGGATGGCACCCTAAAATCGCTACTGATTAGGAGAGGAATTCATACCATAGCACATGAGCATCTTATTATTGTTACACAAATGTGGGATAAAAAACAGCATTTTGGATACAATCCCACCTAATTTGGACGAGTTAGAGAGAATAAAAAAAACTGAAATTGACTCTCTGGGGGTAAGTGCAAGTGTGAACATCCCTCTGAGCCTGGGTAATGCTGTGCTATCATCCCAGCCTCAGCTATTCTGTCCTCCAGGTGCACCAATGAATGACCTACCCAGTCATGTTTAAGCCACTGTAATTTTAGCTCTGCTACACTGTCAGCACTAGATTATCCCTTTCCCGAACAATACCATACCTTTTACAATCCTTAGGCAACAAATTGTGTCTGCATGGAGGCAATACATGCTGCTTGATCTCTGAACTACAAACTACAGTCGTTCAGAGTTTTTTCTGCAAATGCAGGGAATGAAAAGATCCCACAATAGAGGTAGGAAGTACAATGTTGTGGTGTTAAAACAGTTTTGGTACAGTAAATCCTCTGATAGTAATTTTCTACAAAATTCAGGAGTGTCTGAATTGGCTATCCGTGGCATGTACGTGTTTCATGTAGGTAAGCAACTCAGGTGGTATAGCGGTTTGGCCGTTTATCATGGTGGTTTAAACCATGAAAACTCCTTGAGCAGGACACCAAATTTGCTTTTTGTGTAAGACAGGAAGAGTTGTTATGGACCAAATGTGATATTGTGATGAGAGGAGTGACACAGAGAAAGAAAAATCACACCAATTTCACACGAGCTTATGCTGTGGTGGGTGTTGGGATATAGTAGGTTTTGCAGTGTTAGATGTTTGGTATCTGTGTGTTTTCAGTGTTAGACTGTTACCAATGTTGTAAAGTGACATTTTTTAAGTGAAAAGTACATTTTGCTTTTGGTAGCTTACTCTAAGTACATCATAATACATCTGTATTTTTATTCAGTAGGTGATTTGTGATTTTTTAATAGGGGGATGAGTCAGTGGGAGCACCTAACCCTAATCATAACCCCTAACCCTATAGTAAAAGCTATATCTGTAGTCATGTCTCCTCTAAATATTTTGTGACGGAGGTGGCTTCTCTGATCATAGAAATATTATATTATAGAACTAATACAGGCAGCAGTATGTCATATGATCCTATACGATGCTCTTCCACGACTGCATGTTTTCACTTTGATCATGAAGGTATTGCACCATTATTACATGAAGGCGTATACTGTATTATAGAATTGAATATTTATAATATATTGTTTGGAGAATATCATAGATTTAAGAGAAAACTGACAGAAGGGCTGGACTGAGAAAAACTTATATCCATATATACATATCCTTCTGCTACTTCAGGACCAGAGACAGCACCTTGGATTCATCAATAAACAGCACAGTTATAAACTACTAATAGGTCATAGCCTTGGTCCCTTTATCCAGAGCCGCACAGAAAGGGGTCTATTCTGGGCGGACACCCATCCTCCAATCAAGGTTTCGTGGAAATTTGTTTGTTCTTTTTTTTGTAATCCTGCTGAGAAACCAACCAACCAAACAACAGACATGGGCGAAAACATCAGTCGGTGATGAGCCTTCTCTTCTGATTAAAATTTCCTCCCCAAAACTAAATAGTGCACCTTTAAAATGCATTGTTTTCTTAAAGTTAACCCCCCGTTTTCACCATTACATCCCTCCCGTCAGCTGCAGTCTACTGGATATGCTGCTGTTGATTGTCTGCACACACACTGAACCGTGTCCTCGTTTGACCCGATCAGACAGGAAACTCCCCTCTGCTGTAGCTTCTCTGTCCGGAGCATCCCTCAGTGTCCGCGGCTCCTCGGGCGGACACACCGCCCCGCAGACAGAAAGAGGACGACACTTTGTCTAAATATACATTTGCGTGCTCCGTCTCAGACCTCGGCTGGCTCTCCTGTCATGCTCGCTGTCATCCCGATGCCCAGCGCCTGCGCTAGTCCACTGCAGCTGACGTCACACCCAGCATGGCGGTCAAGGTGACTCCGTCAATATTTCTTATCAGATATTAATTTTAAAGGCAGTTAAGCGGCCACGGGCGTGTCGGATACGGAGGACAGCATGTCTGTGCGGACTCGTGGGTTTAAAGCTCGTGTCTTTAACGCAGCGGAGCCCCCCTTTCGTTTATCTCTGCATCTTTGCATAGGCGCATCTCTGCCGGCCTCGCACAGACAACTGTAATTTCTTTCCTCTGTTGCATGTGTATATCAGGAGCGGGTGTATTACTTAGTAGTGTGAAGGCAGTACGTTCACATGCATGGTGTTGTAGGTGTTGTTACAGTCTGTGTGATCGATCCTGCTGAGCCGACTGCGTTAAAATCAGAGATAAACAGTGACGGACTGAACTTCACTTTCATTGGCTAACTGCTTTTGCATAGTCTCCTCATTAGCTTCAAGTGTAGGCAGCACTGTGATGATGTGACTTTTTGTTTTTGCAGGTGCAAGCGACAAAAAGAGCCGACCCCCATGACTTGAAGAATATTTTTCTAAAGGTAAGACTCACGGATGCCAAAACATTTGCAGCACATACAGAAAGTGTGTGTTACAAGTATACTAACGTGTTGCAGTCAGTGAGTAGTTTCTGTGTGCTGTCCACTGGGATGCATAGTTCAATAAAGGTCACACAAATGCTTTGACTAATTTTGGATCTGCTTCAACAGAGGATCCCCCCTTCGCTTTGACTTCACCGTGCATATGTGACATGTCGTTTTTCTTCACGCCCTGTCCGAAACCCTTTAAAAGAACAGCTCCCAGGCATCAGTGTGTAGGTTTGTTTACCCACACAGGTCATGTTTGGAGTGTAAACTTGTTCCTGTTTGAGGTACAAGTCGCCTTATGGTCCCTCCACATCTCTTGACTCCACTATAAGAGGGCTGTGTAATTTCTAATGCATATTCAGGTGGAAGAGTTAATTACTGGAAGCTCATTCTGACTGCCTGTATAATTTGATTAAGAACTACTTGAGGCCTACTGTGAGGGTGAATGGATACACAATCATGTGACGGAGTAATGTGGCAATAAATTGCTCGGAATTAATATTTTCACTTAAAACATTAATTCGGCAGAGTGCAATGAATTGTAGCCGTGAAAACACTTGGTGTGAAGGTCTCCTCCCACACTCCTTCTCTGTTTATCTCATGCTCTCTCTATCCGAGGCTTGGCTTACACCCATGAGCATGGCCTTTCTGTTGCCAGTTCATGTGGCGCTTGTGTTTCCAGAGCTATCTCTGTTCCAACTTGAAACTCAACCCAGGCTCTAAAAATGACCTTACGTCTTAAACTCTGACTGAGGTTGCAGGTTTAGCCGAGGGCTTCACTGGCTGTGCATGTTTTCAGTTTTCAGAGTAAAACATGCAACACAACACTTGTAATGTGATCCTTATTGATTACATTATTGTCACTGTGAGCTATGTGTTTTATCAGATTGGGTTTAGACTTAAATGTGTTCACTGTTGAGCTATGGTCTCTGGTTGTTTTAGGCCAAAAATCAGTGAGCAGGACTGATGTTCAGTAATATTACACTTACAGGATTTTTGCCTTAATGTGATAAACAAACTTGAATTTTTAGGCATTTGAATCGCTAGATTAACAAAAATAAACATTATCATCTGCTTTCGGTGTCCATAAATTTTGAATAGAGAAAATGTAGTATATCACTGATGAACGTAAATGCATTTAGAGTTCACTTAGTATTTGGGTTAAGAAAAACACCCCTAGAGTTAGTTGTCATAAAATAAATGTATTTATTCAGAACAACTGGTATCAGCAAACAGACCACAAAACAGTGGTCACATGGGGTTTCCTTTACAAGGAACCTTTCTGTATTCTAGTTCTACCCAAGAAATAAGGTCACAAATACAGGCGTGTATGGCTCCTCTTAGCTATCCAGCCTAAACAACAGAATCCAGTCTCCATCCACCATATCAAGACATCGAGACACCCCAAGGTAGGGTTGGATAATCTGATGATTACCACCCCCACAGCATCAGCTGGTAATGCTTTCACTTTGTGAGTCTGTGTGTGTGTCATCATGGGAAAATGTGGTCCTGGTGGCAACTTTTGTAGCAGGAACTAACACAGACATGATGTTGAGCATTTTGCTAGCTGGTTATATATCTGTCTGTCTGTTTGTCTGTGGACAGACTGCAAGATGCAGTCACGAAAATGTACAGGTTTGTAGTTGACATCGCAATGAAGGTCGGGTTTGAACATCAATGTTGTCTGAGCAAGGGGGCAGGAATTAGGGAGGTAGGAAGTGTGAAACGGGCCATTGGCCCCCAACTTAAACCCCTGGCTCACATTTGTTTTAGGTTGCAGATCTCTGTAACCCTGTCCACCCTAGTGCAGTTCCACTCTTGTTTGGGAATAGACTAATTATCGGCTTGGCCGACTATCGGGGCTGAATTCAGCATTTTCCGATTATCGGTATTGGGGATTTTTCTGTCAGATTGCTGATAAAATAAACTGTGTCATGTGTTACTTTAGCTCTGATGCAACATCCTCTCACACCATGTCCCACCCAAAACAATATCTGATGGGTAACTAGTCACAATTAATAGCCTATAAACACTGAATAATCTGAATCTGCAAAGCAACTAGTAACCAGATTTATCAAATTTATGTAATGGAGAGGAAACATTAAGTAGCAGAAAAGGAAATACTCAAGTAAAATAACTCAAAATGTACTTACAGTAAGAGCAGTTCTTGAGTAAATTGTACTTTTTTCATTACTGGTTGTTCTAAATTTTGACACAAAGATTTTCATTGTTACTGCAAGTAAGCAGTCTGAAGTGTCCACAGTCTAATTTAACAGGTGAGCCCTAGAGATCGCTGCATTAAATGTCTTCTTACTTGTGTTTCCAAACTTCACAAAACCTCATTAACTAGCAGATCAGCACTATGTGATCGAACCAATAGAGTGATGTAGCCAACTAGATGGCTATGCTGATTGGAAGAATTACCTCATGTGGCTCTTCCCTGGATGTCGCACTGTAAACAATATAGCATGAGTTATGGCTAGCAGCATGGCAGATGAGGAGCTTGTGCCAAAAAACAACTATCTTTCATGCAATATTATGTTTTGATGGTGTAACTGGAGAATTTTATGGGCAATTTGAAGTCTGGCTATAGTTTACAGGGCTTGTCAAAATCTGGAAAAAGATTGCAATCTAGATCATATAGTTGTGGCACGAATGTCAGCGAAGTGGGCTTTTGATTGAAAAGTCCTGACAGTGAAAGAGCAACCTTGCTCTTCCTGGAGTTGCCCTTCCAACAAGGCCTTGAACTCCAAAGTGCTTCAGTGGAGCTGCTCAGCGGCCAGCAGATTGTACTGGGCAGCCTCCAGGTGTGAATGTGAACAGGGTGTTCCTGAAACAAGAGCCTGGCTCTGATCAGCTGTTAAACAAAGGTTAAAACAGTCATTAACACAGTTACTGCATATAACACATTGCAGGTAATAGTTATTAAAGTGTATGGCACAGCATGCACCTTATTGTAGGTTAAGCATCTGATATTTCTCTGTTTAAATGTTACTGCATGTCCATCCTTTGTTGAGATGGATATGGTTATATCTAGTGCATAGTGACGTGTGTTTCTGCCTTACATACGATGACAATGATTTGAAAGAGACTGATGCTTTCTGTCATGATGGGATTCAGCAAAGCATTGTATAAATGTAAATGTACTGTGTAGGGCCAGTTGACTGCAAACCATATGTGCTTGAATAGAAAACTACACACAAAGACCTTATTGTCTCAAAAAGAAACCTATGGAGAAACCTGCAGTAAAAACAGACTTGTTGATGTCTTATTGTTTCTTTGTTTTCCTCCTTACATTCAGCACCTCACATCATTTTCTCTCTATGTGCACAATGAGAAATCTTCCCTACCGATTCCTGATTCCATCTAAATCAAAATGTAAGCTATTGAACATTCACATTGTTTACAGCTCTGTCTGTATCTCTTCTGCAGTATGCCAGTGTGGTGGACGATGGAGAGCATTACATGACCCCCAGGGACTTTGTGCAGAGTTACCTGGGATTACATGCACAGCCTCAGTACAATCCCAAAACTGTGGAACTGATAGCCGGAGTGGCCGACACCACTAAAGATGGGTAAGTGCCTACAGTGAGGTAAGCTGTGGAAGTCTTCTGTTGATGCTGAGATATGTTAATACAAACGGATTAACGGTTATTCCTGTTTATATCTGTATTAACTCAACAAATGGTTTGTACACGTCGTTTTGATTTTTTTTGTTTCCTCACACTTAAATGCCCAGTTTGGTCGAGAATACATATTGGTATCTTGGTATTTTTTGGCAGCTGCTGCTATTTAAATAGATGTGAAAGTATGTATTACTTGTCATAATTTGTTGTCCTTAGAGTAATGTAAGAACCAAGTGAAACTGGAATTTGCAGATTACATGCTGTCAGCACAATACTACACTACATGAACGGGCATTATTACACAAGACAAAAAGCATGTCAGTCTTAACTGACTGAAGTGCACAACAATGCCTTGTTTGCTGTTATGTGAGGATTAGTCTGTGTTGTATTAAAAGTCCAGTGTTCAGGATTTAAGGAGATCTATTGGTAGAAATGGAACATAATATCCATACTTATGATTTCATTAGTGTATTATCACAGGAAACTAAGAAGATTGTGTAGTAGGTGCCAAAGAGACTGATTTATCTCAATGATGTTTAAGAGTAACCAGCAGTCATTATCAGTCAATTCTACACTTACAGCTGAACAATTTAAAATCCAGTGAAAAGATAAGCCAATATATACATATTCACAATTAATTAGAGTGTAGAGCAGCAGTGAGGCTTTCACTATGTCTCATGAACAGCTGGAGAACATTTCACTTCAAAGTCTTGAGGTGCTCGTGTTTTTCCGAGCACTCAAAGGACATCTTGTCTATGTTAGCTTAAAAGTTGAGCTTCAAAGATCATTCTAATGTATTATTAAATAAGGGGGCACTATGATCTTTTGGAGAAGAAATTCAAACTCAGAATTTCAATATTTTACATTATTAATGAGGTAATAATACAAACTCAGAAATATTTATGTTTTCATAACTGAATAAACAAGCTGTTCTCAGAGTAAAATAAGGTCCCCAGAACACTGTTTGAAGCTAGAAAGGTGGCAGGGTCCGCCAAATATGAACAAAGTAAAACAGTATGAAATTGTGTTTCTTTAAGGTCAGTTTGTTTATTCAGTTTATTCAGTCATGAAAACAAAGAGTTTGTTTATGCAGTTTATGCATAAAAAAAATCAGTCAAGACTGATCTTTCTCTTCTGATTAAATTTTCGTCCCTAAAGCTACATAGTGCACCTTTGATGATTATAGACAAAAGTGGAAATTTTCTTGACTGGGAAAACTGATGAAGATCATGTGATATGATCTGATATGATATGATGAAAGCCCCAGAACAGCTATTCGCTGGACTTTGTTGTTGGTGAAATTGTCAAATGCTGTTTTTCTAAGCTCAAGAATGAACTAGCTAAAAAGGTCAGTCAGTATATTTCTCTGTTTATTTTCTCAGGGTACAGGTGTTATATACAGTAATTGTAGGTATTGTAATTTTGTCAAACATACATTATGTCCTTTTTTTCAGAGAGCACTCTTTCTTTCTTTTTCTTTTTTTCTTGTCCAAACAGACTGATCTCTTTCCAGGAGTTTTTGGCCTTTGAGTCAGTTCTATGTGCCCCGGATGCCCTGTTCATAGTTGCCTTTCAGTTGTTTGACAAGACCGGAACAGGGAACATCTCATTTGGTATGTACATGATGGTCAATGTCTGCAGCCTGGTGTGAGAGTGTGCTTCATGCTCAACTACAGGAGACTAAGCATCATCCTTTGTACATATTGTACAGTGTAGTTTAAATGTTAGAATATTTAAATAACTCTATTTGACTGAAGATGTTGACTTCATGCAGGTAATTAATGGCATTTAAAGGAACAGTTCACCCAAAAATAAAAAAAGTCAACAACAACATTATCTACTCACCCTCATGCCAATGGAAAGTCAGGTGAAGTTTGAAACTTCACCAACTTTTCATCGGCATGAGGTGACTGATCATTTTTGGATGAACTGTTCCTTTCAGGTTATTTTTGTTGTGTTGCAATGTAATGGATGAGTACTAGAAATCAATGATGATGGAAACTGGTGCATTTAAGTGTAACATTCAATGTTGTGGGTCAAAAGTTCTATTCTTACTTAAGCATGTGTAGTCAATAAATGTGGCAGTAGCCATGTCTTTTTTTATGTATTACATATGCTAGCAGCATGTGTTCTTATAGTCTCATCTGAGGCAGGACAGTAAGCGATCTGTGTGTAACATCACATTATAACCAACTCCATCTGACAAGAGGGGAAATGAATCCAGCATGTCATAAACCGAGAGATGCAGAGTTGTACAAAGAGGCTGCTGCCATGTTCTGTCTGTGCAATGGGCCTCCATAAAGCCGCCTGAAATTGAGAGCAGTGCTTATGCTGAACGTTTCCTGGAAGGACTCAAAATGTAAAAGGAGTGGGACTGTCAAACAGCCTATTCAGCTCTGAAGTCCAAATGGACTCTTTCCTCGACTTTAATGAGGTTCACTGCAAATGGAATGAGGGTGCAAGATAGTTGTTCGAGTTGCATCTTTGCATGTTTGTCCCCCTGTCTCTTATTATTGCTGAGTCGTGTTGCACTCTTTCAGAGAATGTACGTGACATCTTCAGCCAGACCACAGTTCATCACCACATCCCCTTTAACTGGGAATGTGAGTTCATCAGGCTACACTTTGGCCATGAAAGAAACAAGAACCTCAGCTACACGGAGTTCACCCAGTTTCTGCAGGTATGCATTTAATCTGTACCTCCATCGTTTTATTTTAGAAATGATGCGCTGCATCATTAAGCAGTCTAATGTTTAAAGGGAGTAGTTCAACATTTTGGGAAATATGCTTATTTGTTTTGCTGCCGAGAGTTAGATGAGAAGATTGATTCCACTCTAATGTTCATACCCGAAATATAAAGCTACCACCAGCAGCTGGTCAGCTTAGCATGGAAATAGGGGGAAACAGTTAGCCTCGCTCTGTCAAAGAAACAAATCTGCCTATAAGCAACTTAAAAGCTCACAAACTTATTGGCAGATTAATAAATTAGCTGATCAACAGAAAATTTATCAAACTTTTTGGATAATCTGTCATTTGTCTGTGATTTTGGATATTGTAATTGGCCATCTGTAATATAATAAAGTGATATCAATATTATCATCTAACTCTGGGAAAGAAAACAACTAAATGTATTTACCTAAATGCTGGACTGATGCTTCCATAACATGTACAAGCGGGAAAATCTGATATCGAAACAAGACATGAAATAAAAAAGCCCCAAATCGAGACAGGTGAATGAACCCACTGGCTGTAACACTTGCCGCTCGGTGACAACAATGTGACGCCTCGTTCACCCCGAATATGCTGCCACTGGTTGCCCCTGACTACGTCAGATAAAGTAGACCATAGTGGTCAAACCATTGACTGAATGAAAGTGACAATGGATACATTTTTTGTTTGTATTGCTTAGAAATGTAACATTTACTTAAAATGAAAAAGATGTGTTTAGAAGTAGCATGGCCTCCCTTTAAATGTTTTTCTTGTCATAATAATTTGATAAAAATAATTTGAACACCAATAGAAATCTTGATTGTCCTGTCATGTGGAAATTCGTCTTTGGCTTCAAAAACAAAACACGTGGTGTAGGAAAACATTTATATATAAAAAAGAGCATGACAAAGACAATTCATACGAACAGACATACAGTAGAAGAAGAAAGAAATTTCTCTGCCATGGGTCAAAAAACATGAGATAAAACCAATAAATAGAGTGGGCCTGTAATAATATAGTAAATGGTTAGGAACAAAATGCTAAAGTGACAATGAATACATATCTAAAAAACTTTGCCCTTCAGCTCATAAGAAAAGCTACAGATAAACAGTTTTTGTATGTAAATGCGACATGATATGTGACAAAACATACTGACAGCACACAGAATGTCTTTTCACCTTTTCTTCCTTTAGCATCTTAGAAAATGTGCATCAATAAATATGAAATCGTTTATAATGATCACCTTCATCTTGTGGCGAGGCATTTTTACCCTGCTGAGCGACAAATGGAAATGACGTAACATGAACCACATGGCATAAAAGATCACTTAAGATAATGGGGTTGTGGTGTGGAGTTGCATCTTTGTCCTGGTGGTTTGCGGTAGCCCATCATGCCATTAAGACACTTCACGTTGTTGTTTGTCTTTATTGGTTGTTGCCTGTACCTCACTGAGACCTCTGTGCTGTTCAGCAGCAGCAGCAGCCGTTCGCTGAGGGAGGAACCTGGTTTGGAGTCTCGGACTGTGCACTCAGGCAGAAGCTGGGTGGTCTGAGAGTCAGACAGGCAGCGCTGCGGTGTGGGATCCCTCCGAGCACTTTGTGGTTTATCATAGTAGACGAGGGCTTCCTACCGCTGCACCAAAGACTCCTGTGTGTGCAGAATTTTATTAAAATCCATTTGTTATTATTGTCTTTTATTTTCCTATCATGTCCAAGTACATTTCATTTCATTTAAAACACAAATGAGAGCAGATATATGTGTAGTTTTGATTTTAGATTAGAGTCTTGGCTCTGCCACCTTGTGGTTGTTGTCCAGACTTGAAACTTCACCAAGTGCAGACAAGGTGGAGCGTTTGTATGCTTGAGAAGTATGATGTTTGTGAGGCGGCTAAGTATCATCATGAGTTTTCAACAATACAATCATCAAACATTGTGTGAATTAATCTTCAGCAACAATCCACTGATTAGGTTATCAGAGCCCGAATGTAAAGATGAAGTAACAGCTGAATATCGCGGTGACGTTGTGATCCTGTAGTTATATGTGATGAGCTTTGACAGCAGACATTGACCCGGGGTCAGCCTCCCCCTGCACCCACATCTGATTGCATGGTTGTCATATTGAATCACCTTCCTGTGGACACACCTGCCGGCCGTCTCACCGACCGCTCAGCTCAGCTCCGGGATCAGACTTCTCGAAGCTGGTTTCCATTAGTCTCTGGAGAGACGGTGGTGATTACAAACCCAGTGTCTGACACTGTCACATCTGCCTTTCACATCTGTCCAACACTGATATTATTATACTTTCATCCTCCAAAGTTCTGTTTCTCTGTTCCCCTGTAACACGATGCTTCTCATCACAGGAACACATTCTTTGCTTCTTTTGTCAGCTAACAGCTTGACCTCCTCTCTCTGTGTGTGTTACTGTAGGAGCTGCAGTTGGAGCACGCCCGCCAAGCGTTTGCACAAAAAGACAAGAACAAAAGTGGCACCATCACCGCCTTGGACTTCAGCGACATCATGGCCACCATCAGACACCACATGCTGACTCCATTTGTAGAGGAGAACCTGGTTTCCGTGAGTTATAGAGAATGCTGTTCAACAGTTGTTAAACATTTAAAGGTGCAATATGTAAGATAAGGCCACAATTTTAGTTTAAAACAAAAGATAATAAAAAATGAAGAATATCAGTTTCTGTCTATGTATTGTGCTGCAGAGATATCTACTGAAGTTAGCATGCTAACCAGCTACCACTGGGCTGTCCTGTCCTATAATACTTTGTACCTCAAGAAGGCATTGTCCGATAGTTTTAGCTTAATAAATATACAAAATAAACTCACAAATGTCAAGGACATATTTTTACACCTATTTTCTATGTTGATTAGAAAAAATACAACTTTACACCTTCTGAACCCAAGTTTCTCTCTTTCTCCAAAATAAGATGAGCCTAATTGCCTTATTAACTCATCACAAAACACACTTCATTCAAACAAGAGAAAGAAAATAAAACTCACCAAAACCGTCTTGGTTTGTCTTTCCACTTTCCCAACAATTACCTCTGGTTTGGTTTAAATAAATCCTTAATTCACAGTGTTAGATGTTAGTATATTCCAGCCACTTTTCCATACTGGAGATGTCTGACTTTCCTCTCGCACCTCTCCCACTTCATGTCTTTCCGATCCTCCTCTCCTCGCGCCGTGTCTTAGACTGATTATCGGTGCCGATTTTCAGTGTGGTTCCGATTATCGGTATCGGTGGATTTTTTTTGTTTCCATTTGCTAATAGAATAAATTATTTGTTAGTCACCAGTCTGGGGTCTCACTCAATCTCCCACTCACAACACTTTCTAATTGGTTTCACGTCACATACATAAGCCTATCAACACTGATTACTCTGAATCTGCTTAGTAACTAATAAAAGTTATCAAATAAATGTAGTGGAGTGGAAGTATAAAATGGAAGTACTTAAGTAAAGTACCTCAAAATTGTCAAATTTTGACACTAAGATTTTAATTTCTAGTGCAAATGTATATCAGTTCCAAATATCAGTCTCATTGATTACTAATAATCAGTATTAAAATAACAAACAAACATAGTGGTCCACCCCTAATTCAGAGTCCTGGTTGGAGCCGCAGAAAATCCCCTCAGCACTGTATTCCCTGTCATCAAATTGGTATCTGTCAGTCTTGGAGGCTGTGTTTACTGAAAGGCTACTGAGACTGGTTCCATTGCCTGTGATGGTAAACCCAATGCTCCACCATTGCCCAGAGCCAGTCAGCTAATAGGCTCATTAGCTGCACGGCTAATTTAGCTAACTAGCTAACAGCAGCTAACAAACAAACAGACAAAAAACTGACAAGGAGAGTAAATTCTGGACTCACATTCACCAGGTAGCCACAAACACGACATGCAGATGCTGCTCCATAACTGCTAGAAATGTAAATAAGCAATGTTGTGCTCAAAAGCGGCCAAAAATTCTGTTTTGCAGGTTTAAGACGAGTTGAAATGATAAGCATTCAGTCAGTCTACAGGTAGCCTAGATGTCCATGTTAGTGATTTATATTTTCAAGCATTGCATTAATCTAGCACAAAATTGAGTATTAAAGAGAACATAATAAGGTCGAGCCATCTTCCTTTACAGAAACAATAACAGATTTTTGCTCTTTCTCCAGGCTGCAGGAGGCAGCACCTCACACATGGTGAGCTTCTCCTACTTCAACGCCTTCAACGCTCTCCTTAACAACATGGAGTTGGTCCGCAAGATTTACAGCACCCTCGCTGGTACCCACAGAGACACGCTCGTTACCAAAGGTACACGAGACACCACCGACATCACTGAAATGAGTCATGTGTGCGTTTCATATGTGACTTGAAATGTGCGATCCTGTTTTAACTTTCTTGACAGACCGGTGTGAGTGAACACACAGGGAACATTACTGTAGCACTAAATTACTAAGGTAAATGAACATTTTTAACCTGGTAATCAGATCACCTCTTACATGTAGACCTGTGTAACTGATCAGTCACATCTGTTCCTACATATGTTTTTCCCATTGAGATGCAAACTGTAGCCTGTTCCTCTCCTCTCCTTGGTTTCCCTCCTTCTAGAAAACACTTTGGGCAAATAGTAATTGCAAATAATTCTTGTTATGTGTGCTATCAGACATATCGGACGTTTGGGTTTAAAGTGTAAAGCAAACACTCACATGTCAGCTGTCAGTTGCAGAAAAGTATCTCATTGCAGCACTTGAGGTCAGAGAAGCAGGCTCGTACGCGAAGGTTGTGATGCTTGGACCTGACAGGAAGGTCTTTGTGGGGGATGTGAATAAAGAAATCCTTTTCCTCCTTCAACAACCACCATTAGGTTTCCTTTGAGAAAGACACCCTGATGGTAATGGAGCTTCTCAGCAGGCAACGGTAAAGAAGTGAATATAAAGCGCATATAAAAGAGTGGCGCACGCAGGGTGCTGTTGCTGAGAGATTACATGCTCAGTTAGTGTACTCCAGGGTAAGGAGGTAAAGCACATACAGGATTGATTCTGTCTGTAATCTCCTTATTCATACCCCATTTAGCATCAAGCATCCCCAATAGCACCAAAACAAATAAGTATTTGCAAATACTATTTGATACTAGCCTGCTGTAGAAAATACCTTATGTGTCGTTAATCCCTTAGCTTCATGTTGGACTTTAATGTGTCAAGGCTCCATTGACTGAAGTCCTGTTTGCATTAATTAATTTCTTCTCTTTATTGCATCATAGAGGAGTTTGTTCATGCTGCAAATAAGTTTGGTCAAATCACTCCAATGGAGATCGACATCCTGTATCAGCTTTCTGGTCTCCACACTCACTCCGGGTAAGATTTTACTGTTTTAACCCTCTGGAGTCACCTGTTCATCTGTGAATATGCTGTTTTATATGAATTATTCACAGTTACAGAGCTTTTATTTTTGTGTCATGTAGAGAGAAGTTGAGAAAACCAGTGGAAAGTACGGGCGTAGGACTTTCACACAGAATCTCATTTTTATCCCTGACCATAAAACAATTGAAGGGAATTTATAAAACCGTGCATTATTAATATTTATTTATTTTAATGATTATTTGAATAAGTATGTGGTATAAACTGATGCCAGACATTTATAGCCAAAGCTAATTTGCATTGCCGGTCCCTAGATGGGACATAAAACTCAACAATAAATGTAAACAAACAGTAAAAATATGAAAAAAATATGTACAAGACACAGACAGAACAATATGATACAAAAAATGTAATATAATACAATGTGATAAGATATATTTTAGTGACTTACAGGCATGCTTTAATTGAAAAAGACCCAAAAACGAGTTGGAATAAAATCACTTTCCATGTGAATATACTGTGTCATGGTTTTATATCTCTGCTCTATTTGTCTGTATAAATAGTTAAACAATATTTTTACAACCTAGAACTGATTAATATTGATATTTTGAGTGATTATGATAAGGGCTGGACAATATATCAATATGTTGTTATTGTGATATGAGACTATATATCATCTTAGATAGTTCTACTTGTTCTTATATATTTTGTCATAGTGCCAATAGTCATTCCTACAATATTGTTGCAACATTGATACAGAGATATTGGTAAAAAAACATAATGCTATTTGATTTTGTCCCTCAGTCTTATGTTTATAAAGTGGTTTTAAAAGAGATTTCAAAATATCAATATATATCCCGATACAGCCGAAAAATATCGCAATAATATTTTAAGGCCATATCCCCCAAACTAAATTATGACTAAAGATTTATAAATTTACAACGGGGCTTGTGTACTTTTTCATGTATTTTTGGGCTGTGCGGGCTGGCAGCTTAATACTATGTTGAACTGCCAAAATGGATACCATGCATGTTGGGTAAGGACGATTTGAAATTAGGGATGAACCAGTTGTGAAATTCTAGGCAGATACAGATGTTTAAACTAACAATTTTGCCAAAAGCCAATGAAGATACTGATGTTATTTTGTTGTTATTGTTTATTTTGTCCATATTCATTATAATTATGTTTATTGTAAGAAATAACTTAACTGTTTTAAAGTCATTCAGCCCCTCATCTTTGAAAGAGCAGAAATTCTATCATACAAATTCATGAAACAACCTTTAATTTAACCTTCTTTCACATGAAAAAGTAACTGCTTCAAAAGCCTTTAGCCCACTATACAACTAGCTATTCAGTGAAAATAATTTTTCAGTACTTACATAGCCTCACACACTAATGACAGGGATGACAGTGCCAGTGCAAAACTTATGTACCATTGGTAAATGTCACCTTATTTGCCGATGGCAGTCAACAAGGGGAATATCAGCTGATACCAGTATTCAGTCATTATATTGGTGCATCCCTATTTTAAAGGTCTAATCAGACAAGAGACAAAATGACAAAAGACAAAAATGAATGTGTATAAAGATGATAAAAATGAACCAAAATCAACCTGTATTTTAATTCTAGAAATTAAATTTTTGCAATCACTCAGGTAGGTTCTGCTGTTGTTCTTAAAATCCACTAAGTGTCTTCAAAACATTTACACAACACTGTGTTATTTCTTATTCCAGCATGAATGGAATAAATATGTTACAGGTCTGTTTATTGGCTATAAAGATGAAGTTATTGCTCATTCACTTTAACAACAGTGGCTCCACTGGCTGATTTACAAGACAAACATAAAACATGGATGCAGACTTTATGATGCGTCAGGCCGCTGGGGAATATTTGTGTCTCAAACATTCAGCAACAAAACACTTTCATTTACTCTCTGGGCCATGGGCGCTCATCCAGCTTTGTTTGTCCGCTGTTTATATAATCTTAAATTAAAGTTGCAGTAACTTGGAGTTATATGCCAGTAAAAGCTCTGTGGAAAATCTTACATCACTGGCTGCTGCTCGCTGTAGACGCAGAGCTCTCTGCTTTTTTCCTGGCCTGACTCTCTCCCTCCCTCCCTCCCTCCCCTGCTGTTGTGTGTTAAGGCGGCTGAACCAGGCAGACATTGAGAGGATAGCCCCGCTGGAGGAAGAAGCCATGCCGTACCACCAAGCAGAGGCCCAAAGACAGGTAGCCTGAGTGACTCCTCTAATACACCTTACATCCTCCTGCCTTTTATCAGAGCCTCTTCCTCTTCTCCCTCTGCTTCCTTCTCAGAAAAAGGGAGAATGTACAGTGACTGAATTAGCAGAGTGCCCATGTTTTTCTTCCCTTGTGAAGTGCATTACTTAAACTCCCAGATAAAAGTACACCAATTATAGTTACAGAAGAGGAATGGATTGTTGCATTGCTCCTCTCCATGAAAGGCTCTCTCCATTTTATTCAGTATGGCTGCACATACACCTCAGCTGCAATCACACATCTGAGACGCTAATAAGAGGCTTTTATCAGTGTGGGGCTTGAGGAGTTTTAGGTGCCTTTAGCAGAGTCTGCTAATGGTAGGAGGGTAGTGGGAGTCAAGGTGGATGTGGGAGAACAAAATAGTTCCTGCCTCCACCGGATAACGCAGCTCTATATCAGACTGTGGTCAGAGCTTTCAGGCCACTCATGCTCCTGGGACTCAGGCTCAGAGGTCTGGAATTTGATTCCCTTTTGGGGGGGATGCTGCAATTCTCGGGCCTGCCCTTTAGTGGAAGTAGGCTAATTGTTTAAACCCTTTGATCAAGACCTCGATCTTGTTAGCATGGAGCCCTCGGTGGAAGCATCTGGGAAGAGGAAAAGACCGATCGGCCCCTACTCCCCTTCTCATCTGGTTTGGGAAAAGTTACTCACCCTGCTTCAACCTGCACACACACACGCACACGCACACACACACACACACACACACACAGACTTTAGCTCCCTCGGACTGTGTAATATTCATGTAGATACTTATCTGTACATGGAAAAGGCTTGTGGGGCTAATCTGTTGCCCTACACCACAGTGAAAACAAAAGGGGCTCCGCTTTCAACATCAAATACCAATCCAGAGATCAAGTCGATAAGAGAGAAATTATACTTTGTTGTAAAAATAAAAGAAGACCTTTAGCTCGAAGCCTCCCACATGTAACATGTGTGGAGAGCTGTGGCTGCAGGTTCACACAGTCATTCATCCCGAGCTGTTCTGTCTGTGACATTTAATACCGGCTGATGATGAATTAGACGTTATATGACATGTCCACATTCCAGCGCCTTCCTCCGCCGTTGAGTACTCCACAGCATTTTTCTTTCCACAATGTATCTGGTTCACTATAGATTAATAGCCAGCCGATTCATGGTTTGTGTTCTGACCCCCCCCCCCACGTCTTTCTCCAGATTCATTTGACCACTGGTGTCTTTTTCTCCCATACAGCACGCTCATGAAACGTCTCGGCCCATCTGGCTCCAGGCTGCAGAGTCTGCCTACAGGTTTACTCTGGGCTCAATCGCTGGAGGTGAGTGACATGTCTGTGGCGGAGCCCCCGGCCCGCCCGAGGGGTAACCTTAGCCGGCCAGACTGGCGCGCTGAGACCCTGGGGCCGGCCATTGTGCTGGCAGGGGAGAGGGGTTGTGATGTGAGGCTCCAGCATTGTGCTGCCGTGCCACCACTGGCTCCAGGCTGTCGTTGGGAGTCGGAGCTTTTGGAATGACACAAATCTTCCGGAACCGCACTCTCTGGAATCTCCGTCTAATTACACTGGAAGGAACTGATACAAGGAACGTCTGACATACTGCCCCTCAGATAGGAACACACTCTGACCCTCTGTGTATGTGTGTGTGAGTGTGCTCTCCAAAAATAAGCAAGGCCAACTAAGCAGTGGTCAAAAAGAAATGTGAATCACAAGCAGCGTTGCAACTAATGATTATTTTTGTTATTGATCAGTCCAACAGTTATTTTTATGATTAATTGATTAATTGTTTAATCTATGAAATGTTCCAAAAATTTGAAAAATGCTTGTCACAATTTCCCAGAGCCAAAAGTGACATCTTTAAATTGCTTATTTTGCCCAACCAACAATCTCAAACCCAAAGAGAGAGGCAAGGTCTCTCCTCTTCTGATGGACCACCCTTTCAGAAAAAATAATTTATAAAAAGAGACAAATCATATCTCTCTCTCTCTCTCTCTCTCTCTCTCTCTCTCTCTCTCTCTCTCTCTCTGTAGATATATATATCTTAAGTTTTACTTAACTTTTCACAATAAACAGCGACTTTCCGGACTTGCAAACTTGTCTTGGGATCAAAAAATTATTTGTCTTTACTGTCATACAGGACAAAGAAATGCAGCAAATTCTCAAGTTTAAGAGGTTTCAGTTTCAGCAAATCTTTGACATTTGTGCTTAAAAGATGAATGAAACAATTAATAGATGATCAAAATAGTTGACAATGAATTTTGTTTCGATTAACTAATCGATTAATTGTTGCAGCTCTAATCACTAGGCTTATGTTGAAAAACGCCGTGTCCCTGTGGTGATAATGAGTTGTTTCTCTGCTGACTGAGCTGTTTGTGTCACAGAAGAGTCATTACGGCAGCCTTTGATGTCAGACAGGACATGGCAGGTAAAGCTGAGAGCAGCAGAGTTTAGCGCAACTTGCTGCAGTGTCGCCTCCACAGACTGTTTTCCCACAGTTACCAGACTTCCTACTCTGAGCTTAATAACAGTTTTTAAATAGTTTATACACAAATACATCTGCAGAATTAATACTGTACAAATCAATTATGTAAGGCAACAAATGAATTAGTGTCATGACGACTTTCCAAGAGCATAAAAATTCTAATTTAGAGCTGAAATGATGAGTGAATCAATTAGTTGATCAACAGAAAGTTAACAAATTAATTTAAACCTACTTTTTTGAAGGATTTGCTGCTTTTCTTTGTCATACATGGTTTTGGACTCTTAGTCTCTTTTGTACTGTTTTGTCTCTCTTAGGACAAAACAGTACATTTAAGAGGCCACCTTGGGCTCTGTGAATTAAAATGGGCCTTTGCTTTTTTTCTACTTTGTGACTTCTTACAAACAAAACAATGAATTAGTAATGAAAATAATTATTTGCAAACCTAATCCTCACTGTTTCTAGTATGTGTCTCAGAAAAAGCATACAAGGTGATACATTTGTGTTTATATAATTTTTAAAAAAGCAGAACAAAAGATTTCACCCAGTGACAAATGTGTGTGTTTTGCAGCCACCGGTGCCACGGCTGTGTACCCCATCGACCTGGTGAAGACGCGCATGCAGAACCAGCGCTCTACTGGCTCCTTTGTAGGAGAACTGATGTACAAGAACAGTTTCGACTGTGCAAAGAAAGTGCTCCGTTACGAGGGCTTCTTCGGATTCTACAGAGGTAATCGTTCACAGCACGTAAACAGGACCTGTGTGCAGGCCGACATATGCGTCTCAAACCATGTTATGGGAAAAGCATTAGGATTTGTCAGTGTGCTAATATCTGCAGCATGGTTTGCTAATTGATACCAGAAACCTTTGCCCTCCCTGTTCAGCGGTGAATAAAGCAACACCCAGGGGTCGCGTTTTCATTATCTCGGTGCCTGGGAGAGAGCTCCCCGAGGAGAATGACCAGCAGAACTCATGTAGTAGCAGTGTCTGATCTGCCTCTGTGCCGATGGTGATAATGGTGCTGAAGGCTTGTGATATTCAACACTTCTACCCTCGGGCTGTTCATGTGAGGGAAGTCAAGACTGCCATCTACTGCTGCCTCCACCACTGCATTTCTCTGTCGCTCTGCCTTCCTTCCTTCCTCCTCCTCTCTTGCACATGATAAGGGGTGATTGACTCCGAGACAGACACGCTCGGCTGTTTTCTGGCCGCATACCAGCAGCAGTCACTCAGCAGCTCCTTCAGAAGTTTATCTGGCTTGATGAAGGACAGGCGGTGAAACAGTATGGCGGTTATCGCCACCGTAGCACCCGCCCCTCCTCCCCCCTGATCTTGTCCGTGACCACACAGCTCTCTCTGTTCCCCGCCATCACTGGGATCAGGCCTCAACAATGCTGATCCCATACGCACCAGCAGTGTCATATTTTTGGACTTTTGTTCAATTTCAATGGGACCTTTGTGTTTTGGTGCATCAGATGTATCAGCCATATCTGTAAATATTTATGGGTTTGTTTTACGCACACAAGAACCCTGCAGCTTACATTGTTCTGGCTGTCAGTGGATGTATTCATTCAGCAGAGATAAAAATGTGCATTCATTTCCAGCCAGACTTTGTCTCTGTCTCTGTCAGGTATTCTAATGGTATCTATGAATAATATTTTGCAGGTCTCCTCCCGCAGCTCATCGGCGTCGCCCCGGAGAAAGCTATCAAACTCACGGCAAGTCATTCCACTGTGTAGCTCAGAGTGTTCAAAAAGTTGCTCCCAATGATTCAGTGTGAATGAAAAACATGCAGAGAGCGCAAAAGAAACGCACTCTTCGCAATCAAGATGTGACTGCAACCACAAGTTAACATTAATGCCCCGCTATCAAGATTGGGATTGTGTGTCTCATCTGCCTTTTTTTTTTCTTCTTCTTCTTGTCTTTTTTTTTTCAGATGAATGATTTTGTCAGAGACAAGTTCACCACACAAGATGATACCATCCCTCTGCCTGCAGAGATTCTCGCTGGTGGATGTGTAAGCATCATTTTAGAGATCTTTTAAATTCAGTCTGTAGATTAACTCAAAACCAAGTAAAGAAACACCTGAAAGATGTGCAAAATACACATGATTCAAAGTAATTGTTACTGGTACATATTGGAAATGATGTGCTGTCTTTTACTATTGCTCATGAGACCCCGTTTGGTTTACTAAACAATATACATGCAAAAGTAACATCCTTTCACTTGTATGATGGATAAATATTTTAGTTCAGTACAAGAGAAATCAAACTACATTAAAGCATTTTAGCGATGAAGTAACACACACACACACACACACACACTGCTATTTAGATGTATGATAATATGATATAAATGTTAGAGTATCTGCAGGGTTATATAGCTGCTGATTGATCATTAAACATCAATAAATTGAATGTCAGGCCTATCCAAAGTTGGCCCGTCATAAGGATCAATTTGACCTCTGTCTGCCAGATGTTTGTAGTGGAAACAATGTAAAAACTAATTAAAGAAATTATAATAATATTCAATTTGCTTTACTTTACATGAGCTAAAAATGCTCTCATAAGTAGAATCCCTAATTATGAGTGAGAGTGACACCATGTGCAGGAAGTCAGTCAATTAAGGAAACTTCGGATCCTCACATTATTTTCTTAACAATACAATACAATACAACAGGTGTTTGCTATTGGCCCGTGGCCCACCTTCAAGTTTCAGTTTTGGCCCTTCAAGGAAAAAAGTTTCTATATACAGTGATGAATGAAGTATATTGCAATATAAAACTCAAGTTTCCAAGTTTAAGCACTAAGTATGAAAAATAAAGGTACTCATTATGTAGAAAAATGCCCCCTGTGAATGTTATACAATACGTATACTATTGTATAATGCTGTATTACTGATGTATTAATGTTTAAGTAGCATTTTATTATTGTAGACAATTGACATTTTCACTATTTCATGTATTAGTCATGGTAGTTTAATCTGTAACAATCTTCCTCATACTTTATAAGCTCATCTTGTTTTGTCTGTAAAATCTGAATCTGTAAACCAACTAATAACTTAAACTGTAAGATCAGTGCAGTAGAGTAGAAAGTACAATATTTCCCTCTGAACTGCAGCACCATAGTGAAGCATGAATTGGAAATACTCAAGTACCTCATATTCATACTTAAGTAGATGTACTTAGTTACATTCCACCACTGCCTGTCAGTGCTGTCAAAAATATAAATTGTTCGATACTTATGGATTCTGAATATTTGAAACGGTTTCAATACTTATTTCCTGCAGTATTGATACAGAAGTACCAGTCGCACTTTCCCACTATCTCTTCTCTCCAACAGCCAGTCGACACCACACACAATATTTTTAAAGACGTTATCTGTAGAGTAAACATTGAATGGTTCTGAAAAGGTCTGATATTTAATGTTTACTTCAGTCATTCTGCTGTTCTCTGCAAAGTTGTCCCTTAATGTCATGTTGTATCCTTCATAAATGTATCTTTTAATGAAAATCTAAAATCCTATGCCATCAGTGGTATCAGATATCAATATTTTTCAAGTTATTCTATCAAAGTTAGAAATTCAAGTATTGTGACAACCACTACTGCCCATACTTGCCAATCCTCTCCCGGTTTCCTCCCAGGGTGGCAATTCTCCTGTGTTTCTCACAATTTATGTCAAATTTCCTCACCTTTTTCCCTTTTTAGTTATCACAACCTGTTTCTGGCACTGTACAGCATGTAGTCTACTGTCATGTTGTCCTTTTGATCAAGGGGGTTAAACACAGGGCAGTGGTGTGCACAGAATCTCTAAGGGGCAAAAAATGAATGAATAAATGAATACTGATGAATATAAGTTCAGAGGGGCAAATTAGTTTGCATTCTTTCCTGAGAATTAAAAGTACAATTATTTTAAAAAGTACTTAACAGAAAAATGCTGTTGCAGTTTGTTGTTTTTATTCTTAAGAAGTCACCAGAATGCAGGAAACAAAGTCTCTGAAACTCAATCTCTGAAACTTTAATCTTTGTGAATTGATCATCTGGGGGATTCTGATTAATTGAAATTTAAGTTTCTTTGTTTTCATCAGTGTGTTCCTCTCATTTATAAACTGCCGTCCTATAGTTCATAGATCTGCTGAATATAAAAATTAACTTCTGTCCCTGAATCCTCTAAAGTGAACATTATTTTATCCTGGCCAATTTACAATATTGCAACATGTTTTGAGTGCGACACCAGATAACAGATGTAATTCCTTCACTCTGCCTCTCTGCTGGCTGTGTTGAAGTAGAACATGCAGCAGAGCCCGCAGGTTGCTCACAGAGGAACAGGGTCTGCAGGGTCATGACCCCTGTCAGGGTGTAATTGTAGGAAGAGGCCCTGGAGGGTCGTGGATGAAGCTCGGTCTAGCTCTGCGTGATTGAGTTTGACAACGTGGTCCATACCCGAGGCGTGGTCACAGTGCAGGTCCCCGCGCAGGACAACAAGGATGTTTCCAATACAGAATGGTAACAGCTAAGGAGACTTCCCATATATGGCCTTCGTGAGATTTAAATTCATTTCTACGGATCAGACTGCATCCTCGTGTGATTTTATTAAAATTAAAGGGCTGTTTAATCTGAATTATCGCTCCCATCAGAGGAGAGAACTGAAGAAGATAAAAGAGACGGGTTGAATGCATCAATCTTCAGAGCAGCGGATATTCCCCCACCGCTTTGAAAATGACTAAATGTGCCAGAGCTTTTTTTAGACCTTTGCTCGGATGTTTACAGATAAGACCCCTGCCCTGAGTGTCACCAGCAGCCATCCTGGGGCCTGATTAGATTTGGGGAGGGTGATAAATGTGCCTGAGTCAGAGGGTGCCGTGCCTTTAGGGCATTGCCTGCCCGGACCGGGTGATTCAGCGCTCTCCCCTGGGAACAAGGGTGAATTGGGGAAGTGTGCGGGGGTGAGGCCAGGCTGGGCCACTCACCCTGCCACAGGAGGTGCCTCAGGGGAGGGCGAGGGGGCAGAGGGCCGATGCCAGGGTCAGAGCCTCTCAACCACGAGACGGGCTTCTACTTACCCTACGTCTGCTCTCTTCTGACCCCAGTTGTTCTTCTATCAATGCCGGCTTTTCTCTCCTCCTGTCAAGGCCATTCTCTTACTATATCAGTGGGAAAAAGTATCTTTTGTGCTGAAGTTTACTGAGATAATTGGAAAACCCCTACTAGGGAGAAATGCTTACACATCATTACATCTTCACCCAAAGTTCACCCCTGAGTCCATCTCATAAACCTTTCTCTTGTCAGCAGTTTCTCTTTCCTGTTGCATCCTACAGGCCGGAGCTTCCCAGGTGATTTTCACCAATCCTCTGGAGATCGTTAAGATTCGTCTGCAGGTGGCTGGAGAGATCACCACAGGGCCCAGGGTCAGTGCCCTGAATGTTGTGAGAGACCTGGGCTTCTTTGGCCTCTACAAGGTAGGTCAGCACCTCTGCAGCACCATGACGTCTGCAGCAGCAACCTCTGTTAACTGTCATACAAGGGCATGTTCCTGAGATATAACACTAACAACAATGGGAGTTTATTTATTGTTCACTTCAGCATATGTAGAAACAATAGGAGAAGTTTGGCGGAAGAAAGATGACGTTTGTCCGATTAACAGTTCAAAACACATAGACACAACACAGAGATTCAATTTACTTTCAAACACCTTGTTTCCTCACAGTTTTGTTCTGTGTCCATAATTATGGGAATAAGCTGCTATTGTTAAACGCAAGGAAATGCATTTCTTTACAGATGGTTAGGGACAACACCACAAGCATGGGAAATAAGATAATAATCTCTGTTTTGAGCACAGAGCATTAATCAAGACAAAAACAGGACCGATAATGCACAGCAACAAGTCAGGAGTTTGGCCTGCCAAGTGTATGGCCCGTTTTCTGAAATATTTTGGTAAAAGACATATTTTACATTTAGCTACTAATGTCAACTGAATATGCCGTTGAACTTCTCACTTATAACAAGTGTATAAAAAGAGCTGTATTACATGAATTAATCAGAGATCACGGAGGATCCATGGAAAGTAGGAATGACATAAAGAATCTGCAACTAAATGATTAATCAACTAAACATTTCAGCTCCTTTACTTCTCACTACGTGTTGTTACATTGCAACGCCCTCTGTAGATATAGAAGGCTCATTGAGGTAACAAAAACAATTCTTTAATTTCAGGTGATTAAACACTAATGGAAACATAATTATGAATGTTATGTTCCATTTCTGCCCCGTTTCTTCCTCCTTGATCCTGCACACTGGACCTTTAAGTAACAGTTGCAATACAACAAGGTAACAACACTTAGACAGACGAAGGCTCCTCCAAAATAACATAAACACGTCAAGAGGTAAAATATTCCTTTCAGAGTGTTAAATTATTATTAATTATTTTATTGGATTGTTATTAATTCTGTGGTAACTTCTAAAATACATTTTGGCAGTAGGTGAAGTTGTAGTTATTTTAGCAGCATTTGTTTTGCAGAATAGAATAGAAAAGAAAATACTAAACAGGTTCATTAAAAACACAACATCTCACTGTCAAAACAGGACAAATTAAAGGTGCACTATGTAGTTTTGGGCAAGAAATGTTAATCAGAAGAGAAAGAGAAAATTCATTGACTGATTTCTTTTTTATGCCTAAACAAACTAAATAAACAAACTCTTTGTTTTCATGACTGAATAAACTGAAGAAACAAACTGACCTTAAAGGACGACACAGTTTCATACTGTTTTACTTTGTTTATATGTGGCGGACCCTGCCACCTTTCTAGCTTCAACCAGTGTTCTGGGGACCTTATTTTCCTCTGAGAACAGCTTGTTTATTCAGTTATGGAAAAAATAAACATTTCTGAGTTTGTATTATTACCTCATTGATATTGTAAGTATTAAAATTCAGGGTTTGAATTTCTTCTCTAAAAACTCCATAGTGCCCCTTTAATACACATAAATACAGAAGCATGTTAGGAGCCACATCAGAAAGAGCTATAAAATGCTGGGAGCTGAAAATATTGATTTAAATGTGCTTTAATCTATATAACAATGCATTAAATAACAAATCACTGTACTGTAGCTTTCAACAGTGAAGATAGTCAAGGGAAAACACAATATTTCCCCCCTAAAGGTATTGAATATAAAGTACATAGAGTAAAAAAGTTCAAAGTTCAAAGTCGACTTTATTGTCAAAACTGCAATATGTACAAGACATACAGAGAATTGAAATTGTGTTTCCCTCTATCCAGACAGAAATAAGAAATATAAGAATATAAAATAAAATAGAAATATAGATCTAAAAATAAAAATAAAAATAAAATATGTACAGCTAAGAGACATTCGGGAATATAAAGTCCGGAGATATAAATAATATAAGTACTTGAGTAAATGTACTTTACCTTTCACTGCTGAATAATAACATATGATTTGATTTTTGTCCTGTAACGATACACAGATGAAACACTACTGTATTTGAACAATCATTTGTGTGTGTACACAGACATAATGGAGATCAGGATCCGAAATTTAAAGATCAAACAGTTGTTTTGCTGACTGTTTGCAATTTTCTAAAACTGTGTGTTAAACATGCAAAGGGAGCGGCGGCCAACAACCGACAGCAAATTAGTGAAGGATCATACTTTGCTACCGCTTCGTTCCAGATCCTTGTGGGTTTACTTACAGCTCGAGTCATGTGTTCATACTCCATATTTTAATGAGGAGCAGACAGTGTGTGGCTTGTTAAAAAAAAAATGAAAAAAAAGCAGACTTCCTCTTGGCAGAAGAAGACATGGCAGAGCTCTCTCTCTGTGTGTGTGTGTGTGTGTGTGTGTGTGTGTGTGTGTGCGATGGATTTCTCTCTGGAGGCCCAGTGCTGCAGCTCTGCCTGGGGCGCTTTGGCTCCATCATCAACATTAAAGCCCCCCTGTAGGTCGAATGAGACAGCTCCACTTAATCCCCTAGACGAACCTCCTCACCAACCTCCTCTGACTGTGGTCAAGATGTATACATATTTAAATTGATCTCTTTTTTCCTGTTAGGGAGCCAAAGCTTGCTTCCTGCGTGACATCCCCTTCTCCGCCATCTACTTCCCTGTTTATGCCCACACCAAGGCGAAAATAGCAGACGAGGACGGAAGTCTGGGGGCACTGCAGCTGCTCACTGCTGGAGCCATCGCAGGTAACAAACATCTGGAAAGCTCAGCGTCCATGCACATCTAAACAGCAACATGTTGTGTCACATTTTCCTCTCCAAGAAATGCATTTTGTTCTCCTCCCTGTTTGTGCTTTGAGTCTCACAATACCCTGGCTGTATATACAGAGCTTTTGTCATATCTCTCTATATAGCCATCTCCAGCCCTGCGTGATGCTGCTGCAGGGATGTAAGAATGTGACACCGTATGTGCATAGTGAAAACGCCTCATTATGTCTTTTGTGACACGTCTCTGAAGGTATACCGGCGGCTTCCCTGGTGACCCCTGCTGATGTCATCAAGACCAGGCTCCAGGTGGCGGCCCGAGCAGGCCAGACGACATACAGCGGAGTCATCGACTGCTTCAAGAAGATCCTCAAGGAGGAAGGTTTCAAGGCATTTTGGAAGGGCACGGGAGGTAAAAGCACACATATGCACATACTCAACAGTCCTATAAGTGGTTTCATGACTGGGAAATGGGGCTCACTGTGGTGGCTGTAATTGTCACCACAGAAATATTAAATCCCACATTGTAATTTCTAAACTGTCTTCCATTAGCTCGTGTCTGCAGATCCTCACCACAGTTTGGTGTAACCCTGGTGACCTATGAACTGTTGCAGAGATGGTTGTACATTGACTTTGGCGGACAGTAAGTACTTTAACCTTGTCAACCCCTCATTAATTTCTAGAAGTGCATCTTGCCCTAATCTGGCTCTCTCCTCAGTCATCCTGCTGGCTCCGTGCCGACCCCCAAACCCACCATCAAGGACCTTCCTTCTGTGACTGCAGACCACGTAGGCGGCTACCGTCTGGCTGCTGCAACTTTTGCTGGCGTGGAGAGAAAATTTGGTCTGCACCTGCCCAAGTTTAAGCCTTCTGGAGAAGTGACAATCAAACCAGCGGAGTCCAAAATGGAGCCACAGGCTTCATAAAGCATCACTCAACTTGACTGTGAGCGCTGCATGCTCCTCT